>NW_007727724.1:310032-332017 GCF_000696425.1 Galeopterus variegatus | reverse complement strand
AAAAAAAAAAAAAAAAAAAAAAAAAAAAAAAAAAAAAAAAAAAAAAAACTGCACCAGTCCCAGAAACTCAATTACTTCAAAAATATTCAAAACTGTAACCTTGGGCCGGACCGGTGGCGCACTGGATAAGTGCGCCGCTTGGGAAGCGCGGCGGCGCTCCTGCCCAAGGGTTCGGATCCCACATGCAGACCGGTTCCCGCTCACTGGCTGAGCGAGGCGCGGGAGCGACACCGAGGGTTGCGATCCGTTGCCGGACACGGAAAAAGACAAAAGACAAAAAAAAAAACAAAACTGTAACCTTGAGTTAGCTCACTCAGTATTATGCTGAAGTCAGGCAGGGAACGATATAGCTGTAAACAAAGGCAGCTGATGTTAACCACCGGACTGTGTAGTTTTATCATCTGTCCTCCTTTTCCAGGGACAGGGAGGGAACTTCTCTATAAAGCTTTGGTATCTGGCACACCACAGACACCCAGGTGAAGAACTTTACAGAAACTATTTTATCTTTTTTTTTTTCGTGAGCGGTAAGGGGATCGCAACCCTTGGTGTGCTGTTGCCCACACCGGCCATCCCTATATAGGATCCGAACCCGTCCCAGCGCCGCACTCTCCCGAGTGCGCCATGGGGTCGGCCCTACAGAAACTATTTTAAAGGATTAAAAATTCCCACCTGTGATTAACCCTTTAAATGAATACCAGAAAATGTGTTTTTAAATTAAAAAAAGAAAGAAAATGAAGCCAAACATCTTACTTTGTAAGAAAGCAAACACCTATCGTCTTTATCAAGTACGAAGCCATCATTTAAATCATCTGCTGACATGTGTTTTGGTTTCTCAATATTCTCATCCGCATCCTTTCCACACATCCTCCGAAGTCTTTCAGCCTGAACAGGAAGGGAAGAGAAGTCACACGGTGTGCTCCTCACACACGTGGAACAGAGGCATGACGTCCCGGCAGCTGGGCCAGGCCCGTGGTCCTCCCGGCTCTGCACTGTGCACCAAGCCTGCTCTCTGCTTGCAATCATGCATCGAGCATTGCAAACAACCGGTCAGCACTGCATGCAAGGCCTCCTCACATGACAAAGGTAAACTGTGACGACTTTGTGGCAGAAATAGTCTCCAGCCACAGTGGAAGGAAATCCGTTAGAATCTGAGGTTTTTGTGGCCTAATTCAGCCAGCCCTGACTGTAACTTATCACCCACAGCACCCAGCAGCTCCACTGTTTTCATTATCTGAAAGAGGCCCATGATGTGGGTTATATTAAAAAGGCCAGCTTTAGAACAGTATGTGTCTATTTTGTTTGTTTAAATGCAGTAAAGTTTTTTAAAATGTGAAGAAAAAATTTAGAAGGCAACACATTTACTATAGATTTAGCAGCTGTTTTGGGGTAGAGGAATTACAGAAATGTCCATTTTTTGTTTGGTGTACTTGGGTATTATTTGTATTTTATTTCATGTTTTTGCTTTTATAATCACAAAAAAATTTACAGTAGAATAAATGCAAACTTTAAATAGACTAAAAAAGATCCATTGATGAAACTACATCTCCAACCAATCTTTCAAAATGAAACACAAAGGGCTATAAGCAGAAGGCGGTGACACAACTCCACAGAAGGGACCGCGACCACCCTACCTCCAGTTTCTTGAGCCGCTCCTGTTCCTCTTTGGCTAATTCCTCTTCTGTTTTCATCCTGTTAGAGGGCTGTGCCTTCATCTCAAAGCCAAGCTCACGAACAATCATGTCATATGCATCGGGCTAAGGGGGAAAGAAACTTTTTGTTTTCAATACATATATATACTTCCCCAAATGAAAGATCTGTGTTGCTAGCTTCCTGGCACATTTCAGTAATGGCTGGACAGCGATGCGGAAGAGGCTAAACCACATCTAAGACTTTTCTTCTAGAGGGAAATCTATTCTATTAGTCTTACGAACTGAGAAATGAGTGGATGACTTGGTCACACTGGACTTTTTTTTTCTTCTAGAAAACTCTTATCAAAATATATATGCTTTAACAAAACTAAACATTGCTTATGTGGGCATTAAACCCTACACATGGGGAATTAGGTAAAGTAACAGCCATAGTAAGGGTCACTCACAATGATGTACAGATGGTCACATGACAATGTAATCTGGTGAAATCTTAGATTTTTCCCACAATCCAGCTACTCAAGAAAAATGCAACATTTTCCAACAAATTTGACTAAAAAGAATGCAGTAGGAAACAATCACTATTTAGAGGGAAACATAAATAAATGTATATTAAATGTATACATTATATACCAATATACAGACATGTAACAGGGAAGTTCCAACACCTGTCATCGAGTCCCCACCCTGAAGTACTTCTCACCCTTTCTTTAATTCACCTGTAGCAGAGACTGACGTAACTGAGTCTACTCCCACTGGGATAAAACACATATCAGATAATTCAATATAAAACAGAAAACTTGTCCTAACAGGAAGCGGGCCAGAAGAGGTGTCCAGCCTTGGCCTTTCTCTCACAGAAAAGTCACATCAACAGATGTAAGTCCAGCGTCTGCTCCAATCACTTGATTCCCACCTTGGGTTTCTCCCTTTTATCTCTGTTCTCCGACTTGGGAGTTTTGCGTGACAGAAGAGTCTGGATTTCTTTCCAGTCCTGGTCTAGCTTCTCCGTGAGCTCAATGGCATCTTCTCGTTGAGCCTGTCTCTCCCTCTGGGGAGAAAACAACAGACATACACAGTACACCATTACTGCTGGGCTACAGCCGAGCAGCCCAATGTCAGTGCCAAGGATGCACATAACGACCACCCACTCAACACCAATACGTCAACAGAAGAAAAGAGACCAGCATGTCCTACAACAGAGCTGCCCCACATCAAGAATATTAACTAACCCACCTTTTCTTGTTTTGACTTTGCAATGAGCTCTTCGATCAGTTCTTTCCGTGATTTTGGTTTTTCTCCCTCCCCCCCTTCCCGTTGAGAGGTCTTCTTATGAAAGAGTCCACTGCCACCTCCAAAGTGGGCAGCAGTCAGCTCAGCTGGAGACAAAAAGCAGAAAACACCACAGTGAAGTCCAGGCCCTGGCTCAGTAAGCATTTTTATTTTTTATTTTTTTACAGTACTCTGCCAACACGTTTCCAAGAGCAGTCCAGAGATTCTACATTAAAGAAAAAATCCTCACACACAATAGCTGCCATGAGACCACACACATATTGGCACTTAAGAAATACCTAAGATGGGCCCAGCTGCAACCAGGCACACTGCTGCCACTGCCCCAAGGCCCCACCAGAGTCCTGAGGCAGGAGCCAGGGGAAATCGAACCCAGCTGCAACCAGGAACACTGCCACCACCTGGGGCCCCACTGGGGTCCTGAGGCAGGAGCTGGTGGAAGCCAACTCAGCTGCAACTAGGTAAAGAGTATACCAAAAACACCATTTCTACAAGTGTAGCCCACCATAGCCACCACAATTGCCACAGCAGCCGCTAGTCTCTATAGGAGCAGTCAACAGCCACCGTGCAGATGGCACACCAGACACTCGACTGCACCGACACAAGGAGAGTCACCAGCAAAGAATGCCCCCTGCAAAAGAGAGGTCCTCTCTCTCCACAAAGCACACTCCAGAGTAACAGAAGAAGCATCTGCTTTACGATAATAGTGGGGGAACTGAACACACTTCTCAGCACTGGACAGATCATCTAAGCAACAAATCAACAGAGAATCAGATAATCTATCAAAAGGATTGAACAAATCTATGGTTATTAGAGGGGGCGGGGGAAGGGGAGAAATAAGATAAAGGGCATAAAGAATAAGTATGATTTATAATAATGAATATGCTAAAAAACAAAAAAACAAAAAAACAAACCCCAAGATGAGCCATGCCAAGAAAACCCAGACCAATTAATTTACTAACTGGCCATAATCCACGTGACTGGGAACACCAAACACGTGCTTTTTAATTAGGTTCATTCTGGTGAAAGACTGGCAAACCCAAGAAAATAAGCTGGAACCAGCTTGGGAGGGAGAGGAGTCTAGGATCAGCAGCACGACAGGACCCATCTGATTCCTCACACCTGCTCGGGTAGAGGCTTAGTGATTTAAAAGCCCTGAGCTAACAGCAAGAGCAGGAATCATCAACAAGAGTCACCGATCTTCAATTTACCCTAGTCGCCAGAGCAGAAGAGAAACAAAACACTGTGGGAATTATCGAATTTGGAATAAAAAGAAACCTTGAAAAAAAACCCAGTTTCTCGGATGAGAAAACAGGCTCAGACGTGAAGTGATTTACCCAAAATCACATACCAGTAAGAGAAACAAAATGTTTAGATTATTTCTCCAGCTCAAGCCTGCAGCATTCAAACCACTGCAGCCCTAATATGGCTCGCATGGGCTCCCTGTCCTCCTCCCAAGGCCTCAGTTCCTGGCCCACCATTATAATCATGGTCCAGCCCCTCCCCGCTCCAATCCTGCTTCCTTGTTGAAGCTGCCATCTGGCCAAATCAAACTCTACCTGTTTCCTGCTGATACCTGTGCAGGTGAACGTGTGGTGCAAAGAAAACTCACATTATTCTCAGAACTGCACAGTTTGGGTGGGCTCGTGACACCACCTTTTAGTCACATGTGCCTGGTCCATGCTCTCACTCCCCAGACTGTTACTCCTGTCTCTTCACACCCGCACAAATCTTGGGCCAGCTCAACTGAGGACCTTGCTTTCTGCTCCACTGAAGAAACAGAAGTCCTTGAAGTGAAAACTGCTGAAGCTCTGCTGTCCAGTCAACCACAGAGCAGCTTTGGGTCCTCGGGCTGCACCTCCCCCAGTTACCCAGAACTGTCCAGGGCCAACCCTCCCTTCGAATGCTCGCTCCCACCCTTCTCAACTACTCAAGGAAATGATCTAGGCAAGTCCACCCCCTTTTCCAGCACCAATTTTTCTCATTCTACTGGATCCATGTCAAAAGAAACCAAACTCTCGATCCCACCTCACCTCCCCCTTCCACTTCTCAGTTCCCCTGCATTAAGCCCCCGAGTTGTCTCTACCCCGCTGCCTTCAATCCCCCTCCTCTCCATTCTTGTCACTCCTATCTGGCTTTTCCTTGCCTCCCCTATGAAATGGAATCTTGCCTGATCTACAGGTCAGTTCTCCGTCCTCCTCTTAATGTCTGCAGTTTGAAACATTCACCGCTCCCTGCTGGATATGCTTCCTCTGCTTGACTGTGGCCAGCGCCCACCCCGCTGGCAGCTCCTGACTCTCCGTGTCCTCTTCTTCAGCTCCCAGGGTTGCAGCAGTTCTGGCCATCTCTTTTCCATCCACTCTTCCTCACCTGGTGGCCCTCATTCAGTCTCCGTGCTGACAACTTCCCATTCCCGTCTCTGGCCTGTGTTCTCCCTGAACTCCAGACTCCAACCTCCCCTTGGATGTCCAACAGGCGATTCAAACTCCCTTCAAAATCTGCTTAACCCACAGTCTCAAAGAATGGCAGTTCTATCAATCCAGTCGCTCAAGCCAAAACCCTCGGAGGCATCCTGGATTCCTCTCTTTCTCCCATACCTATATCCAGTTCATTAGGAAATCCTGTTGGCCTTTTACTTTTTTTTTTTTTTTTAAAAGATGACCGGTAAGGGGATCTCAACCCTTGGCTTGGTGTTGTCAGCACCACGCTCAGCCAGTGAGCAAACCAGCCAACCCTATACAGGATCCGAACCTGTGGCCTTGGTGTTATCAGCACCGCTCTCTACCGAGTGAGCCACGGGCCGGCCTCTGTTGGCCTTTTCCTATCAGACTGTGTAGTCCCATGGCTCAGATGCCTCCAATGGCTCCCCTTCTTGAGCAACAGCCAAAAATCCTTCCTGTGGCTCAGGAGGCCCTGGTCCACCTGCCTGTTACCATTCCCTCCCTGCAAATCCTCCACCCCAGCCCCTGGCTCCTCCCACCTTAGGACCCTTGAACTCACAGTTCCCTCCAGCGGAAGCTCTGCCCACACAGCCTTGAGTCTTTGCACAAACACCACCTTCTCGGTGAGACTAATCACGACTACCCAGTGGCACGCCCCAGCCCTTCCCTGGCTTTACTTTTATTCCACGGCACATTCGCCTTTGATTAGTCTGCATCATTCTGCTGACAGTCTGGGTCTCCCCAGTAAAACAAGACCTGCAGGAGGGTATGGTTTTTGTGTTTTGTTCACTGCCATTTCCCCAGAACAGAGAGCAGTGCCTGGCACATAAACCACTAATAGAAGAATGAAAGAAAGAAAGAATGAATGAATGAATTTCTCTGCTTCCTGGCAAATTCAGCATATTGGAAAACACTACTCATTCAGTATTCTAGTAATTCAAGGTTGGTTTTAATGTTTTCTAAAAATAAAAGTCTACAAAACACCAACTAATAAGGTAACATTACATAAAAGATTCAGAAAAGAATTCTTGAAAGAAAGAAAAAATAAAATCCTCCCTTAGTGGTTTATATTAGGATTTAGTCAGAAAGCTTTTTAGATTCCCATGTACTTTGAAATCTAAACACAGTGTACTTGACAGTGTGCTAAACGTCTGTACTCACACAGTGAAACAACACACAGCAGCTTCAGTTCAAGAGTCAGGCCAACTGGGATGTGAGGCGCAGCTTTTGAGCAAATGACTATCCCTGTCCTTAGCGTCAGCTTCTGCAGTTGTAATGCAGGGTAACAACTACCTCACAGGGTTGATTTTAAAGATGAAATTCTTATAATCTAAGAGGACATATTGTGATACAGAACTGACCAAAATAGAATTAGTTTCCTCATGGCTCGTAAAAAATTACAGTAAATGTTAGAGACTTATAAATTATCTGGATTTTGGCGAGCTTATACTCAAAATCGAAGAATGACAGGAAATCTCAAATGAACAGTTAAATTCCCAGGACAAGTTACTTGGAAGAAATAGAATCCTACTTCCCCTCCAGTCATCCGAGCACCACAGCGTCTCATTCTGATGAGGACAACACTGTTCAACAGACACCACCCAAGGAGGTTACCCTGAGTCACAGCAAATTACAATCCCACAAGTGAGTGTGTTTGATAGTTAGGGGTGCACAAAAAGTTTTGAACAATGAAAAGCACAAAAAGACAGGCACAGAAGCTAAAGTTAGTGGCCATTCCTCTATGACCATGAAGCTCCAGTGGAGTCATGGTCCTGCTCCTGGCACTGCTACAAAGAAGGCAGGCCTCTACACACTGTGCTGCCTCAATCCCTAGGCCTTCGCCCTGAGTTACCCAATATTAACAGGCCACCACAGCTTTCAACACATTAAAAAGACAAAAACTTTGAGAGTCAATTTAAGTTTTCAGCGGCTTTGTTCTGAAAATGCTGGATACAAACTAAGTATGACATGACTACAACTTTATGAACAGGGCCCAAGATTATCAGACCTGAACTGAGTCCTGAACTACAGATGTGAGGCTCAGTATTATTTCCTTCATACAACTGCCATAACTGGTTCCCCAGTAAATACAGACTAAAAGAACTACATAAATACCATTGGCACAAATATTAGGCCAGAATTTATACAATAGTAGATAACACAGCAGTGCAGCAGTTCAGTGCAAAAGAGCCATCTCAGGAGTCAGTGAGGCTGGTTTTATCCGACAGCTCTGACTCTCGGGACAGGTAAAGCACCTTATTTCTCTGAGCTCCTGGGTAAAACGAGTTATTGTGAACTTCAAATAAGATAATGAATATTAAAATGTTTTTCAGCACATAAAAGTGTCTGTCTCTCTACATACCACCTTAAAGTTCTGAAATTAAGAAAATTAAAAAAAAAAACCCATCATGTTGAATTTATTGAGAGGTTAATGATCAGTGAAACTTTCATGCGACAACATATTCTAGGTCTCCAAGAAGAGCAGGAGAAGGAACAACAGGGAACAGACTGTCCCCCCTCTGCCCCCTCAGGTTTGTGCAGTGGCACCTCCCAGCCTCACCAGACAAGGTCCCTCGTTCTTCAGCATCACTGTCACTATCCACTATGTCATTATGCTTTTCGATGTCTGCCAAAGACTGGCCATAATGAGTTAATTCTTCATCTTCATTTAGGTTGTAAATGCTTTTTTTCTCATGATGTCGCTGACAGAAGAGAGGAAAAAAAATCAGTTTTTAAAAATTGCCACATTCAGGTCACAGCAAAAAAACAATTATTTTTCCATTACATGTGAAATATGATAATATAGCCTAAGCAGCCTTAAGATTATTCTGGGTCATTTGAGCAATGATTCAGATACAAACAGAACTCACAGGGGGAATTCTTAAACAAATCAATGGGCCAGGCTCAGCTACCGGTAAATCATGCACCTGACCCACCAGCAACGCTCCTCAGTCCACTCACTCTCCACTCGACAGAGCTGAAGGCAGCGGTTCGTTAAGGACTGCAGTACACACTGCTGCTGGTTAGTCCTAAGAAATTTACCCATCCAACTAATATTTGCAATCAGATTCCTAATCAGAGCCCACAAGAAAGAATGTGTTTAATACTGGACTCTGCTGATGTGCTGTAAATTTTTATTAAAAAAACCCAAACAAACAGAATATTTGCAGAAGGCTGCTTCCCGTTTGGCTAGCCAGACAAGTTACAGGATTTAAAACTTATGCCCTGTACCTAGAGGGTGAGTGCCCACGAAGGTATAAACAAACAACAAGGAGAAACAGCCTTCTCCTTGGGCTTGACTTCTGTGTAAAACGTACAGAAAATACCTCTTGCAGTTTCTTCTCCATACCTGCTGCTCCAGGGCAAACCTCTTCATCATCTTTTCCTCTGGGCTTATGTTGCTACTGTACTCCCCAAAACGTTTATCAGTAAATACATTGGACTTATTCCTTTCTTTGTACTCCTTTAGTAAAGTCTGGGTACGCTGAAAAAACGGATCATAAAACATCTCACAAAAACTTCCTGCGAAAACACAACTGAAGTCACTGGAAGTGAGAAGGGCGGAGGGGAGTTAGCGAGAAATTGGTAAGGCTCACAAAGTATGATTACATTGTGCAATGATGAATATACTAATTATCCTGATTTAATCCCACAAATATGTATAATCAATTATGTTTCAATTAAATTAAAAAAAAACTTCCTGTGATTTCCACTACAGGGGACACCAGAACGGTACATATTTTAAAGTTCAGAGCTAAGCTATGCACACTTTTGATGTCAAAGTACGTACACAATCTGCTTTCAACCAAAATAGGCCTTCCCTACTAGGAACAGAATTCTGAGAAGAGAAAACCAACTTACTTGCAATGATATGGGGTAATTACTTTACTTTCTCTTTAGAGTTTATTTGTTGGTGCTGAAAGAAAGGAAGGGTAAAAGAGCACAGGAGCCAAGCTAAAAACACGGAGCTGCTTTTCCAGCTGTAGCAGCTCCCCTACGATTTAGTAAAGTGTGTGCTTTAAGTCACATTCACCTGGAAAAGGAGAATACGTTTAGATCCCTTTCATCATGGAGGAAGGGGTTTATTTCTCATGAAAGATATTCCTAGGAAATATATACTTGTGCCTTCATGTGTGATACAAGATCATAAACAAGTTTATAAGGTGGGGGTCATAGACTTTACATTTTAGAACATCAAGAGGAGCAATATTTTAAATACAGATTTCAACAACTAATAGCAAGTATCAAATAACTGCTGCTTGGTACTTCCTCAGCAGTAACAATGAACCAGCTCAAAATTATTCAAAGTTGGCAGTCCTTGAGGTTGAATTCCCTAAAGCAGGCAAAAGATAGAGGGGGTGAGGAATGACTGTGGCCTTTGCAGCCGGCGTTAGCTACATTAAGGATTTCTTCAGTGGAAAAAAGTTCTTATGTTTGCTAATGGGCTGCCATTTAACTGGAGTTTATACAGCAACCAGTGATGAAAGGAATCAGTATCAAAGTGGAATCATCATGCAACGAAAGACCCCTTGAATGATGATCCAACTCTGTTTTAAACATTAGTTAGGCTAGGCAAGCGCAGCCTCTGTGTTAGATGCAGGATGCACACTGTGTGCACCTCGTACAATCACCAGCGGGTGATCTTCAGTGGGGAAGAAGCAGGTAAAATATTTGACAAGAAACTGTATACACATTTTCAAGTTATATTTAACTCAAGAGGGAGGAGGCAGGGCACACAGCAAAACATAAAGGAGGCCCAACTTTAGGACAGATACTGTTTATACTACAGCTCCACAAACAAGTTACACATCCACCATCAAAAGGTCCCTAAAGTCTACAACACAGGGGCAGCACAGCTGGCAGAAGACGATCATGTGCATCTCCAAGAGGCTTAAGACCAGGACCTGAGGGGCATGGAGAAGTTACCTATGATGGGGAGGGGGACATTCTCACCAGGACACCTCACTAACAGTGAACAGAGCTCCAGACGGAAGTAGCTCCTGTACCTCCACCGCCTCCTCACAAAGGCCTAGGAGGTGTAGGCGAGAGTGTGGACATGGAATCCCACCAGCTCCACCCCCTCATAGCCAGGACTTTGGAAGGTGATTACGCTCTCTGTCCCCAGTGGCCACCTCTATAAAAGGGAGGAAACGTAGCACCTACCTCAGGCCGTCGTTAAGAGGAATACATGAGTTAATAAAAGAAATCACTTAGCACGGTGCTGGGCACCAGGAAATTGTCTCTAAGCGTGTAGGTGTCAAGCACTTAGTCTGAGTTCGGATCTCAGCCCCATCAATTCTGACCTGAAGAAAGTTATGTAACTGCCCTTTGCCTCAGTTTCTTCAGACATAAAATGGGGATAATAACAGTACTTTCCTCATAAATCTGTGAGGATTAAATGTAAAGTTCTTAGCACAATGCCTGACCCACTGTAAAAGATGAATAACTATATTGACAACTTATTTTATAGACTTCAGAAATGAGGAAACTGAGGCACAACAATAAAATGATGGCACTGGAAATGGCACCTGGCAGTCTCAACACAAAGCCACCTCTCTTACTGCTACACTGAAATGCTGCCCCGAAGAGCTACAATTGACCAGTAGAGAGAAGACAACCAGGACAGCCCATTTACTTCCAAGGGACTGGCACACAAGACACAGGCCGACTGTGCCACCGCGTGTGCCACTACATGCATATCAAGCTTTGACACAACTGGATGACCTGCTGTCCCTCAGACAGCTCCGAGCTCTTCAATCCCATGCCTCACCCACACTCTTCACCACACTGGACAATGTATTGTGTCCCCCTTCTCCCTGTTAAATAGCCCACTCACCCTGCAAAGCTTGACTGTGACTCCCTCTGTGAAGAATTTTTCTGACTTTCCTAATTATTATACTTTCTTCTGAACTGTGATCTCCCAAAGCATTCAGGTTCTACTACTGATTCCTTCAAATATTTGAGTTTCTACCCATGAGTCAAACACTGGGAATTCAAAGAGTAGCAGCAATGTCCCCCTCCAGGCCTTCAGCACAGAGCCGGGAGGTGGATCTGCTAGATACCAGGTCTGAGGAACCTGTCCTATTTGGGCTGTGGGGTTGGGAGAGTATCAGAAGTGGTGACTTGATCTTGTCCTATAGAGACTTTGGGACGTAAGGCAATCCTTTTAGGACAAACAAGTTGCAAGAGGCAAAGCAAGGACAATAGGTTGGAGCCAGATTTTGAAGAAATCTGAGAATGAAAAGCCGAGAAGTTTAATAATAATAGGCGGTAAGGTCAAGGGTTCAGATCCCTCTATTGGCCAGCCACCAAAAAACAAAAACAAAAACAAATAATGGGTAGTATTTAGAGAATACTTATGTGCTAAATGCACTATTTAATTCTCATAACCACCACGAGAGGAAGGAAGTATTGTTATTCCCACTTTAGAAATGAGAAGACTGAGGCTCAAGTGATGAAGACAAATGTGTCTACTCTAGAGACCACACCATCCCACTTCGCCATGCCCTCCCTTCCACCCCTGCCCTCGGATGTGTAATGAGGGACTCTGAAGTCACTCGTAAGTGTGTCTTGTCTGCTCTCCATACTGTCAGCTTCTTGCAGTAAGGATGATTTTGATTCCATTCAAGGATTGCACATTGTGAGAAAATACAGATTATGAGCTCTTGAAGGCAGGGGCCAAGTCTGTCTTACTTTTATCTCCCCAGTAGCTAGGAAAGAGCTTAAACATAAGTGCTGAGTGTAGCAAAAAGGATTTGCAGACACTGAAACCCAAATGCAAGTCCCAGTCCTCACCAGTTGTGTGACCTTACGAAATTTACTTATCCTTTATCTGCCTAAAGTTTTCAACCAACCTGCTAATGTACCTCCCTCAGACTAATAAATATTGTTTAAAAAAACCCAAACCAATGAACATGTCTTAGAAGTCGCGTACAGAGTGCCCTTTGTTAACTGAATTTGAAAGGAGGGTACAGGACACTCCGGGACGGGACCAAGAGCACAGGAAGAATGGAAGCACGAGACTGTGCACAGAAGGGGGCATGTCAGTCACCTACGCAGCAGCACCCTAAATAACCCCTCCCCGCGGTCCCTAAGCCGGCAGAGCTCAGCGTCTCTCTGAGGAAGGGCCAGAACGCGCGCAGGACGCCAGGGCAGCTCCCGAGTCACTGCCTCTGTGTGAGGCCGTCGGAGGGGGTCTCCAAGCAAGCACACGTGTGCGGGGTCTCGAGGAGGCCGTTCCAGCCCACGCAAGAGCAGAAGCACGGTCTCCACCTTACTTCGGGAAACTGAGGCACAGGGAAGCACGCGGCCAGCCCAGGGCCTCGCCGCCACCCAGCGTGGCCCACCGCGCGGCGTCCATGCCGTCCGGTCGCGCGGCGGGCGGCGCTCCAGGGGCGTCCCCGCTTACCTTCCTGAGGGCCCGAGCGCGGGACACACCAGGCAGCCCCACGTCGTGGCGCGTCTTTCTGCCCAGGACCTGGAACTTCTGCCTGTTGACTTTCACTTCGAACGGGTTGGCGCTGGCCTTGAAAGTTATGTAACTGCCCTTTGCCTCAGTTTCTTCAGACATAAAATGGGGATAATAACAGTACTTTCCTCATAAATCTGTGAGGATTAAATGTAAAGTTCTTAGCACAATGCCTGACCCACTGTAAAAGATGAATAACTATATTGACAACTTATTTTATAGACTTCAGAAATGAGGAAACTGAGGCACAACAATAAAATGATGGCACTGGAAATGGCACCTGGCAGTCTCAACACAAAGCCACCTCTCTTACTGCTACACTGAAATGCTGCCCCGAAGAGCTACAATTGACCAGTAGAGAGAAGACAACCAGGACAGCCCATTTACTTCCAAGGGACTGGCACACAAGACACAGGCCGACTGTGCCACCGCGTGTGCCACTACATGCATATCAAGCTTTGACACAACTGGATGACCTGCTGTCCCTCAGACAGCTCCGAGCTCTTCAATCCCATGCCTCACCCACACTCTTCACCACACTGGACAATGTATTGTGTCCCCCTTCTCCCTGTTAAATAGCCCACTCACCCTGCAAAGCTTGACTGTGACTCCCTCTGTGAAGAATTTTTCTGACTTTCCTAATTATTATACTTTCTTCTGAACTGTGATCTCCCAAAGCATTCAGGTTCTACTACTGATTCCTTCAAATATTTGAGTTTCTACCCATGAGTCAAACACTGGGAATTCAAAGAGTAGCAGCAATGTCCCCCTCCAGGCCTTCAGCACAGAGCCGGGAGGTGGATCTGCTAGATACCAGGTCTGAGGAACCTGTCCTATTTGGGCTGTGGGGTTGGGAGAGTATCAGAAGTGGTGACTTGATCTTGTCCTATAGAGACTTTGGGACGTAAGGCAATCCTTTTAGGACAAACAAGTTGCAAGAGGCAAAGCAAGGACAATAGGTTGGAGCCAGATTTTGAAGAAATCTGAGAATGAAAAGCCGAGAAGTTTAATAATAATAGGCGGTAAGGTCAAGGGTTCAGATCCCTCTATTGGCCAGCCACCAAAAAACAAAAACAAAAACAAATAATGGGTAGTATTTAGAGCACGAGGGGCGAGCAATGCCCTGTTGGTGTTGGACCGTTAGCCGTCCGGGGAGGGAGAGAGCGACAACGCTACAAGAACCGCGTCTTTGCGGTCTCCGAGGGCGGGCGATAGTAGTGGCCCGGGAACTGCCTGGGGAGGACCCTGTTTAATTTAACGTAGCTGCTTGGTGTTGAGGTTTGGTCTGAAGCTCTGTGGTGCGTGGAGGGGGTTTTAGCGCGACGCGGGGACAGATTGAACACGCTGGTGACAATTCACCCTTTCGTCCGTATGCAAGCGCCGGTTGGTCCGGCCCTCGTGCGGGAAGACCCCTGCGGTCCTCTGTCTCAGACCGCTCGTCTCCCGTCCCTGCCTCCCTCTCACAGAGACGCCCGGGAAATGGCGTGCCTGGTGACATGCGGTGCTGTTGAGTAGCATCAGTAAGTTCATCTTGCAGTTGAGAGAGTGAGCAATGTTCTGTGAGAGAAATTACTCTGGAACAGAAGTATTTCAGATATTTAGGGTGCTTCCCCCCCTTTTTAAGCTCCCCCACCCCCAGTCTCATTTATGTCTTAAGTGCCTATCAGGAGGAAAAAGCTCGATTAGGAAGTTTGTGACTTCTCCACACAGTGGAGACCCTGAGCCAGAAACATTGTACAGGAATTCCTGAAGTAGCAGTGAGTGGTGTGGAGAATTAGATACCAAAGCTGGGGCTTGGAAGGATGTACAGTTAAGAAACAGTGAACTTTTATTTTGTGAAACTATTATTCTTATTTTTGTTTTGTTTTGCAAAACTTTTATTTTGTATTAACAGCTGAGAGCAGCGACCTCACTCTCCCAATATTTTTGTGCACAGAGGAGCTGAGGATGGGAGGGAAGAGAACCGGTTCTTGGTTTTCCGCTAAGGCAGTTAGGAAATCCTCAGAGCAGCACGCGCTGTTTTCACCTCTCTTTCAGTGGAGCATTTGACTGCCTAGTGTCCCTCACGGTGAACTCTAAAGTGGTCATGGAAGTGAGTTATCCTCATTGGAAATCAGTTTTTTTTGTTTGTTTGTTTGTTTTTTGTCCTTTTTGTCTTTTTTTTTTTTTTCGTGACCGGCAACGGATCGCAACCCTCAGTGTCGCGCCCGTACCGGACCGGGACCGGCCACGGGATCGCAACCCTCGGTGTTGCTCCCGCCCCTCGCTCAGCCAGTGAGCGGCCGGTCTGTATGTGGGATCCCAACCCTCGGCGGGAGCGCCACCGCACTTCCCAAGCGGGGCACTATAGCAGTGCGCACCAGGCCGGCCCCTGGAAATCAGTTTTGACCAAGATTAAACTTGTTTTCTTTTTACCTTACCTTCATATCTAGGTATGTAAAAAAAAAAAAAAAAAAGAATGAATACTGTACCAAGCAGACTTCCTTACAATGTTGCAGAGATTAGGTAACAAAACCAGTATTTTCTGCCAGAAAAGCCTAGGACCACAGTGATAGTTTCAAAAATGAGAGTTGTGATTTTTGTTCCTTAAAGTATCTCATATCAACTTCATAGTGTTGTGATTCTTATGAGGTCTGCCTCCAGTCAGCAAGAGTATTTTTTCCTGGGTTGGAAAGGGGTGGTTATGTACAGTTTGGTTAACGTTTAGAGAAGCTGAATATGAAATATCAGAAATATATGGATATATGCTGAATATTAGTTATAATTTTGTTTTTCCAAGTCGATAACTGTATTTGTTTTATTTGCTGTAGAGTATCTCCCAGGAAGTACCAGGCAGTGTGTTGATACATATCTGTTCATGGGTAGGTCCTTGTTTAGTTTCTCTGGCTCATATATTAGAAAATTATCTTTTGAAATTAATGGATGTAGCACAAGAGTTGTATGCTGGCCCTGGGAAGTGCAATGTTGGTTTAATATTCTTAGTGAGTTCAGTCATTTCCTGGATTTATTTCAGATAGAATCAATGTCTTCTGCTCTCTCTTTGGTCTCTGCTGCTGTGGTCTAAATGTTTGTGTCATTCTCTCTGCCCAAATTTGTATGTTGAGATTCTAACTACCAAGGTTATGGTATTAGGAGATGGGGCCTTTGGGAGGCAGTTTGACTATAAGGGTGGAGCCCTCAAGAATGGTATTAGTGCCCTTATAAAGAAGGGTTGAGAGGCAATCCTCACTCCTTCTGCCATATGAAGGACACAGCCAGAAGGCGCCATCTGTGATCCAGAAAGTGGGCTGTCACAAGGCACTGAATCTGCCTTTATCTTGGATTTCCCAGCTTTTACAACTGCGAGAAATAAATTTCTGTTGTGTTTAAGCTACTTAGGTTTATGGTATTTTCTTATAGCAGCCTGAACAGAGTGATATAGTGCTATGGTCTGAATGTTCTCCTCCAGCTTAATTGCCATTGGACTGTTAAGAAATGATTAGGGGCCGGCCCGGTGGCGCACTGCTACAGTGCGCCGCTTGAGAGCACGGTGGCGCTCCCGCCGAGGGTTCGGATCCCACATACAGGCCGGTTCCCGCTCACTGGCTGAGCGAGGTGCGGGCGCAACACCGAGGGTTGCGATACCGTTGCCGGTCCCGGTCCGGGTGCGACACTGAGGGTTGCGATCCGTTGCCGGTCACAAAAAAAGACAAAAAGGAAAAAAAAAAAAAAAAGAAATGATTAGGACATGTGGTCTCTGCCCTCTTAAATGGATTAATGCTGTTATCTTGAGAGTGGGTTCCTGATAAAAGTGGGTCTGGCCCCCTTTTGCTCTTCTGCCTTCCACATGGGGTGACACAGCATGAAGGCCCTTGCCAGATGCCAGTTTTATGCTCTTGGACTTCCCAGCCTCCAGAAACATGAGCCAAATAAATTTCTGTGTATTATAAATTACCCAGTCTGTGGTATTCTGTATAAAATAAAACAGACTAAGACAAATGGCCTCAAACAGAAGACTGCTGGAACCTTTCCTCCTCTCAGGAATGTTGGCAGATGGTGCTGCATTGAAAGTGGTATTTGTGTGTTACTGTGCCAGGGACACAGAGGAAGTTCGAAATGATCATATTGTTAATAAAATGAAACACATAAATAATTGCTTTTTTTAAGTTTAGGACTTTCCCCCCATATAATACATTTGTTAAGTGACTTAGGACCTTTAATTGTTTTAAATAAGCTTAAATTGTTTCACATCCTACTTCCGAGAAGACATTAACCACATTTTATCTCTTGGAGAAATTGACTGCATAAATGTGGAGAGAAATATATAATAT
Source organism: Galeopterus variegatus (assembly GCF_000696425.1). NCBI lineage: Eukaryota > Metazoa > Chordata > Mammalia > Dermoptera > Cynocephalidae > Galeopterus > Galeopterus variegatus. The sequence continues at coordinate 314,865 of NW_007727724.1, read as the reverse complement.
GTGCATTTAATGTGGATCTTGGTCTTATATGTAGCAATTCTGTTCTGATTTCAGGTTGTAGTATTATTTAGGAGTTTCTTTAGTACCTGAAGCATAGTTAATACACCTGTTATCATTAATGCTGCCTCTTGCCGAGGCTTTCTCCCAAGGATTTTTGGTTATAAGGAACTAACTTGAGCAAATAGGACATGTATGGAAAAGATATGGAGGTGATTCAGAGAATCGAGCAGGAACCTAATAACCAGGTTGGAAAAGGACAGGAGCCAGGACCCATTCATCCATCCATCCATTCATTCATTCATTCATTCATTCATTTGGCAGGTATTTATGGGTACCTATTATTGTGTGCTAAGAGTGTTCTAGGTGCTGCGCCTACAGCAATAAACAAATGGTCAGAAATTTCTGCCATTATGGAAAACACACTTATAGGGGAGACAGGCATGAGACAGATAAATAAGGTATATGGTATATTAGGGAGCAACAAGTGCCAAGGGAAAACTGAAGCAGGGGTGAGGGTAGGAGGTGTCCAGGTTGAGTTGGCAGTTACAGTTTCAGACAGTATTAGATAGGAGACTGACGATTGATTGATAATCACATCTCAGCTGTCATTGCTGCTGTGACAGAGCAGATTCCTCTTTTTTTTCTTTTTTTCTTATTTTCCTCACTCCTTTCAAGAGTCATTGCCCTAGGAGAGGATCAGTTAGCTATCTTGGCTCCTGTCCCCTCCCTTCACCCTTGGCGAGGCATCTGGACTATCAGTCCCACTAAAACACACACAGTTGGGGAGAGATAAAGGAGGGGCTGCAGATAAAGCCAACAAAGGGTCAGTGCAAGTGTGTGTTTATACGACATAGTAAGCAGCCATGTGCCACATGCGGTAGGACCAGAGGGGTGGCTAGGAGAGTGAAGAGGAAAGAGCAGATGAGAGAGATGTTGAAGGTAGAAGACACAGGACAGAGGAGTGACTGGAGAGAATCCGCAAGCTGCCTCCACAACTCCTGTTGAGACTTAAAAGAATGCTCTTTCTTATTTCTAGAAGTAGTTTATCAACACTTAGTAGCTTGTTTCCCTCATTGCATTTATTTATTTATTTATTTTTTCCTTTTTGTCTGTTTTTCGTGACCGGCAACAGATCGCAACCCTCAGTATCGCGCCCGTACCGGACCGGGACCGGCAATTGGATCACAACCCTCGGTGTTGCGCCCGCACCTCGCTCAGCCAGTGAGCGGCCGGTCTGTATGTGGGATCCGAACCCTCGGCGGGAGCGCCGCCGCGCTCCCAAGCGGCGCACTGTAGCAGTGCGTCACCGGGCCGGCCCCCCTCATTGCATTTAATTTGTTCCCACACGCAAGAGCTACTTAATGCGTTTTGGTTGTATAAATGAACAACTTTTTTGTTCTTGTGGACACGTTCTTGTATACTTACTATTCCAACCTTCTGTGTAGTGGGCCTTCTTGCTCTTTTCTTATTTAGTTCTTTCTGTCCTTCAGGGTCCAGTTTAACTTCATCCTCTTCTTTGTAGCTTTTTCTGATTCTTCCGGGTAGGAGGTAATTTCTCTGCCGTCTGGGAATTTGGATCTTCCAGCTAGGAGGTGCTCTCTCTGCCATCTGGGAATTTGGAATTGGGGCTCTTTCTCTGGCTAAATTGTAATCTGTTTAAGGTCAGGGCATAGCTCTTACCTTTATTTTTTATCCTTTTCAGCACTAACCATATAATTGGCACTTAGTAAACACTTGGAAAGTAAGGAGGCGATTTGTTATTTTTGTTAAATTCAAGAAAGAGAAGGTGAAATACATGTTGAAATGAAAGGATTGGATCAATATGAAAGGAGTAAAGCATGTCCCCAAATTTGGCCACAGAGGCTGGTAGTTAATAAGAATATCTAAGACAGGCTCGTGGGCAGAAGAAAGTAGTATAGGTTGGTACAGTAATAACAGAGTCTAAATTTTCTGAGAAAGTCCTGATTTTAAATATTCTATTATGTTATCAGACATGTTCTATTCATCTTCAAAGCTTAGTGATAGAAAAATTAGGGGAAAAAATATCGTTTGACCCATGGTAGTGTTCTCCACAAAAAAATGCTACCGTTCACACACTCAGGCCTAGGGAGAATGGAGAAGGTTGAACTACACTGTAAGTTCTGGTTCCCACAAGCCTCCTGAAAGACGAGTAGAGAAGGCTAAGAAGGCCTAGTTCCAGTAAGGTGAAACCAAGTCTGAAATCACAGCTGATTAGATTAGGGGAGACTTGAAAAAGGGTAAGATGAGCTGTGCTGCCTTGGTGAAAGAAGGAAGGTTGATTTTAGTTCAGTTTACAGGCACGGGCACACACATCTTCAACATAAAATAGAGGCTGATGAGGATTCAATTCAACCACTCTTTCCAGCGCCATAATATGGGCTATACATTAGTATCATCCTAGAGAAAATTTCAAGAGGTTTTAAATAGACTTCAAATAAGAACAGCTAACCTTAGCGAGGGTTTGCTCTGTCCAGGCAGCATGCTGAATTTTCTACAGGTATTATTCCAGCTATTCCTGTGCCATATTCTCCTAATCTGTAAAACCAGACTGAGAAGAATTCTACTTCATACTGTTGGTAAAAAGATTACCTGGAATAATGTGGCACAGTGCTTGGTGCTCAGAAACTAGTGATAGCTGTGGTTGTAGATTTTGGAGCTGGCACTTTAACATTGTAGTTGTAGAAATTTAATTGATCTTGAACCTGGTTCTTTGTCATCTGTTCTCATTCTTAGACTTCCTGAAAGCATGGGCTTTCCTCTTTCTTTTTTTTTTTTTTAAAAGATGACTGGTAAGGGGATCTTAATCCTTGATTTGGTGTTGTCAACACCACGCTCACCCAGTGAGCAAACCGGCCATCCCTATATGCGATCCGAACCCATGGCCTTGGTGTTATCAGCACCGCACTCTCCCGAGTGAGCCACAGGCCGGCCCCGGCTTTCCTCTTTCTTTTTTTTTTTTTTAAAAGATGACTGGTAAGGGGATCTTAATCCTTGATTTGGTGGTGTCAACACCACGCTCACCCAGTGAGCAAACCGGCCATCCCTATATGCGATCCGAACCCATGGCCTTGGTGTTATCAGCACCGCACTCTCCCGAGTGAGCCACAGGCCGGCCCCGGCTTTCCTCTTTCTGAATCCCATTTATCCTCCTGCCGCATTATTGCTCATGTCCATTTCTTTGTCTCTGTCTTCACCCAGTACCCCCATATTTTGGCTCTCTATACCTCTTAAGTTGACTAAGACCAGGAGTTTGCCAGCTGATCTTGCTACTTCCAGTCTTTCTTCCCTTTTATCATCCTTAGCGCTGCTAGACCACACTTTCTGAAACACATATAATCACTTTAGCCTTGTGTTTAAAATTTGACCCTGGACCTCCATTCCAGGTCAAGTACAAGCCCCTTCATTTGTCATGGGCCATACTTGAGGGACAGTCTCCTCAGTGCCCCGTCATAGAGCTGAGGACAGAATCATCTCCAAGGTGCTTCTGTTCTACTAATTTAAAAAAAGTTTTCAAATAATCCATATTTTGAAAACTCAGAGTCTAGAAGGGATTATGACAGAAAGCCCTAGCCCACCCTACTTTCTCTTCCCCAGATACAGCTACATTAATTCCTTCTGTAGTTTCAGTTTTAGTTACTCTGGTGATTACTGTTGCATTTCTAAAGAACAGTGTTCATCGATTTAGACTTCTATTAGCTTTATGCTATGTTAGATGAGGAGTTAGCTCACTTAAACCAACTCCTCCATTTTCTTTCCACCTTATCAGTATAATCATATCACTATTTACAATCTTGTACTGGGAATAGAGAATAATCATGTGTTATGAACACGAATCATGTTTTAAGAGTCCATCTAGTTTGTTACATGAAGGATGCTAGCTACAAAAGACACTTTGCTCTTTTCTCTTTCAGGTCTTTAGAGACATTTTGTTTGTCACTAGGCCATCAAGTGACCTTTTACACTTCACCATTAAGTTGTCACTGAGTTTGCTTACCATCTACAGTGCCTTCCAGAATGCATTCACACTACAATCACTTTGTTTAGAAAGTGTCCACTCGAGGGGCCAAGACTAACAAGGCTTTGAAAGAAAAAAGCCCATTAAAACTCAGCCCTACACAAAGAGCAGATTAAGGGTGTGGCTTTCCCAACCAAACTGCTGCCTCAAGACAATCCCCATTAATTTGGGAAGTAGAGGCTTGACAGGAAAGAGAACCCAGGCTTGAGAATGTGTCTGGAAAAGAAGGGTGGGTGTGACTACTGTCACATGGAACGACAGGAAGCAAAGAGACTGTCAAAAGACAAAATCACAGTTTTAAAGATCTACTTGGCTTTTATTTGCGATTCTAGAATTGGGCTACGACTCATTCTACAAAACAGAATGAGTGTTCCAGTGAACTGAGCAGAGGAGGTTGGTTTTATAGGCAGAAAAGGACTGAGGCCAGCAGAAACAGAACAAAAAGCAAATTGATCCGTTCAAAGTTACTTTCCCTGTAAAGGTTAAAGTTCATGGGACTTCCTTAACATGTTAGCTAAAACTGGCCTGTTTGGGGATTTCTCTCTATCCTGATTTCTCAGAAGGTCAGATAAACAACTTAGTTTCAGCTTGGCATATGGAACTTTAGCATACGTAACTCAGTTTTGGTTTGGCCTGTTGGGCCTTGTGCAGGGGCTCAGTCCAAACCAACGGCCTTCCATCAATTTTATTGATGAGAATTATCGAAAATTCTAAAATATTAATATTTAAATTAAGTCTATTCTCTAAATTAACTCGTTTTTTTTTTTTTTTTTTTTTCTTTTTGTCTTTTTTCGTGA
>NW_007727724.1:307638-309843 GCF_000696425.1 Galeopterus variegatus | reverse complement strand
ACAGACCTTAGAGACCAGCTAAGACGTCTGGACAAACTACTTGCTCCATTCGCCCCTCTCCAAAGGTGTCATAGCTCATCTCTAATCTTTCAAACCCAAGTTTAGCAAAGAAAAGATTCCTTTGAACTAATTTAATTTTGAAAATGTTTCTGCGTTGATTATAAAATATAAATGAAGACTACTTAACTGCTTTTTTTGTTTCAAATAATTTCCACATAGATTCAGAACTGAACATAAATGATCAATATTGCAGTTTTCCCCAGCCTTTCTCGCTTGTGTTCAGTTGGCATTATTACAGACTGTAGTAATCATAGTTTTGGAAAACTTTATATCATATACACATCCTATAGGTACATATTTTCTCAGACAATACAGGCATTTAAAAAGGCACATGATGGGCCGGCCCGGTGGCGCACTGCTACAGTGCACTGCTTGGGAAGCGCGGCGGCGCTCCCGCCGAGGGTTCGGATCCCACATACAGACCGGCCGCTCACTGGCTGAGCGAGGTACGGGAGCAACGCTGAGGGTTGCGATCCCATTGCCGGTCCCAGTCCGGTGCGGGCGCAACACTGAGGGTTGTGACCCGTTGCCGGTCACGAAAAAATACAAAAAGGAAAAAAAAAAAAAAGGCACATGATTAAGAGTAGAGGACCTGAAGCTGGACTGTTTGAGTTTGTCAGGATTTAATGAATTATTATATAAAAGCACTTAAAACAGTGCTTTATAACAAGAATGAAAGACCTAAGCTTGTTTTAAGTTATAAACATAACCAATGCAGATTTTTTTTAAGGATAAAAGAATTTAGTGATGGCCTGTCAAAGTAACTTCATCAGAGAAACAAATAATTAGCTATTTTCATAGAGGTTTTGAATCCAGTTTTCTTGTTCACATTTCCTATATTATGTGAACATGAAATGTCTCCTCAGAGGACAGATAACCTGAGTGAAAAACTGCACACTGTACTGAAACATTATTCCTTCCCTTCAAAACACAATACAGAATCAGCATGCATAATGTTCACTGTGAACAACTTGAGTATTGAGCTACACGTTCGATACATTTAAGATCCTCTACAACTTTAAAAAATTCATTCTGTAAAGCAACTCTTACAGTACTGTCATGCTTAGCAGGCTCAGGAAGGTACAGCTATTTTATATCTGCATCTCTCCACTTCCCTAAGCTTCAGAATCTTTATGCTGCTGCCACTGCCATGAAAACCATGTGTCTTTTTCCAGTGGACACTTTCTTTTTTTTTTTTTTTTTTTTTTTTCCTTTTTTTGTCTTTTTTCGTGTCCGGCAATGGGATCGCAACCCTCGGTGTCGCACCCGCACCTCGCTCAGCCAGTGAGCGGGAACCGGTCTGTATGTGGGATTCGAACCTTCGGCGGGAGCGCCGCCGCGCTTCCCAAGCAGTGCACTGTAGCAGTGCGCCACCGGGCCGGCCCATCATGTGCCTTTTTAAATGCCTGTATTGTCTGAGAAAATATGTACCTATAGGATGTGTATATGATATAAAGTTTTCCAAAACTATGATTACTACAGTCTGTAATAATGCCAACTGAACACAAGCGAGAAAGGCTGGGGAAAACTGCAATATTGATCATTTATGTTCAGTTCTGAATCTATGTGGAAATTATTTGAAACAAAAAAAGCAGTTAAGTAGTCTTCATTTATATTTTATAATCAACGCAGAAACATTTTCAAAATTAAATTAGTTCAAAGGAATCTTTTCTTTGCTAAACTTGGGTTTGAAAGATTAGAGATGAGCTATGACACCTTTGGAGAGGGGCGAATGGAGCAAGTAGTTTGTCCAGACGTCTTAGCTGGTCTCTAAGGTCTGTTTTCCAGGGGGTCCACTCTGACGCTAGATTCTTTCACACCTATTTTTTCTGATTTGTAAAATTATTCTTAATTATTGTTTACCTCATAGAAATGACATATAGTTGAGGTTGTGTATGAAGAGCTTTGTAGTTTCTTCATTTTGCATTATCTATTCATCTATTTGAATATTATAGTAACAAATATAGAAAGGAAGAGAAATTACAATCATAATAATTCCATTAGTTAAAATTTTAAATGTAACATTTTTTTATAAAATGAGTTAATTTCGGGCCGGCCCGGTGGCGCACTGCTACAGTGCGCCGTTGGGAGCGTGGCGACGCTCCCACCGAGGGTTCGGATCCCACATACAGACCGGCCGCTCAC
>NW_007727724.1:306222-307370 GCF_000696425.1 Galeopterus variegatus | reverse complement strand
TTTCCCAGTCAAAAAAAAAAAAAAAAAAAAAAAAAAAAAAAAAAAAAAAACGAGTTAATTTAGAGAATAGACTTAATTTAAATATTAATATTTTAGAATTTTCGATAATTCTCATCAATAAAATTGATGGAAGGCCGTTGGTTTGGACTGAGCCCCTGCACAAGGCCCAACAGGCCAAACCAAAACTGAGTTACGTATGCTAAAGTTCCATATGCCAAGCTGAAACTAAGTTGTTTATCTGACCTTCTGAGAAATCAGGATAGAGAGAAGTCCCCAAACAGGCCAGTTTTAGCTAACATGTTAAGGAAGTCCCATGAACTTTAACCTTTACAGGGAAAGTAACTTTGAACGGATCAATTTGCTTTTTGTTCTGTTTCTGCTGGCCTCAGTCCTTTTCTGCCTATAAAACCAACCTCCTCTGCTCAGTTCACTGGAACACTCATTCTGTTTTGTAGAATGAGTCGTAGCCCAATTCTAGAATCGCAAATAAAAGCCAAGTAGATCTTTAAAACTGTGATTTTGTCTTTTGACAGTCTCTTTGCTTCCTGTCGTTCCATGTGACAGTAGTCACACCCACCCTTCTTTTCCAGACACATTCTCAAGCCTGGGTTCTCTTTCCTGTCAAGCCTCTACTTCCCAAATTAATGGGGATTGTCTTGAGGCAGCAGTTTGGTTGGGAAAGCCACACCCTTAATCTGCTCTTTGTGTAGGGCTGAGTTTTAATGGGCTTTTTTCTTTCAAAGCCTTGTTAGTCTTGTTTTCTACTGTTTGGGGCCTAGTAACAGGTGGTCTTCCATAACCTCTGAAGGCCCAAACTTCTGGTCTGTTTCTGTTCCTTTTCGTTGCCACTTGCAAAGCAACTAATTCTAGCAGAGCTTCTCTCTCTCTCCTAAATACCTTCCTAGGTGTGGCCAGTTACAGCACATACTACTAAAGCTTCCCAACCTCTCTGCTTGAGCTAGGGGCTCTATAAGCCCTTGATCTCTCTGTGCTCTTGTTTCTCAAGTTATCATCACAGACAACATTGCACTAAATGTGTTGCTGCTACTGAGTAATATGGAGCTCTGACTGGTAAGCCTACTACTAGACCATTCAGCCTACCCAAAGTTTTTTCTTTTTTTTTTTTTTTTTTTTTTTTTTTTTTTTTC
>NW_007727724.1:285653-306140 GCF_000696425.1 Galeopterus variegatus | reverse complement strand
CAACCCTCGGTGTTGCTCCCGCGCCTCGCTCAGCCAGTGAGCGGGAACCGGTCTGTATGTGGGATCCGAACCCTCGGCGGGAGCGCCGCCACGCTTCCCAAGCGGCGCACCTATCCAGTGCGCCACCAGGCCGGCCCCCAAAGTTTTTTCTTAGGTTAGCATTTCCTTTCAAGATACAAGTGTCTGTATCAGTTAAACTAATATTTGCGGCTTCCAGTCAAGATGGCAGAATAAATGACCCCAGCATCACTCTCTCCCACAAATCAACTAATTTACAACTATTAAAAAGCAACAACAGCCAAGGTGGGGCCACCAGAGCTCAGGGGAAGAGGAGGAGAGACCTATGGAGTACATGAAGGTGGGAGAAGCCACAATGTGAGACAGAAAAAACTGCTGTAACTGTTTTAAATCCTGGCCGTTTCCAGGCTGGAGCTGCTGAGTGCACAGAGCAGGAGCCAGCAAAAACCGCAGCTGTGCCCTTCGGATGAAGTTGCTTGGAGGCAGCAGGGGAGAAGAGGGCCTTGGTGGCCCCCAGGACAGCAAGACCACTAACAGTGTTCCCATGGACCCACATAAGACCGAGGAACCACAACAAATGAAACAAAGGAGCCACTCAGAGGCCAGTGTGTCATCACAAGGGTCCAGAGCACGGCCCATCCTGTGGGAAATGTTTGAAACCTGGGCAGTGGGGGAGACAGGCCCACCAGGGAAACACTGGGGACACAGCAAGGACAGCGGATCTGCCTCCCAATCAGCGTAGGACCAGTCAGAGGAGACTGGTTAGGAATATAGAATTGCATGTGGTGTAATTTGATGTAAAGATTGAGGCACAGACCAGAGTTTCTATACAACCTAGGTACAGTGGATTTCACTAGAACCAGAAGTACCTATAAAGTCAACCATTAAAATCAGTGCTGCACAAAAAGCCTTCCCCAGGGAATCAGCAGCAAAGCAGCAATTTAGCTCAAGTACTGGTCCCCACAGGAAGTTCCCCCACTTTAGTAGTAAGCAAAGGACAACAAATTAGTTCCAGCGCAGATTATAAGTAGTGGGAACATTAAATAATCCAACACAGAACTGAAAGAAAAAACAGAGTATGCACTGGGGCCTGCCCAGGGCCCTGAGGCATGAACCAGGGACCAGACCCTCCTCCTACAACCAGGCATGCTGCCAGCACCATGGGGTCCACCTAGGGCCCTGAGGCTTGGAGCCAGGAGCCACCAGCAAGTAGGTAAGGAGCATGCCAAAAACATCACCTCCATATGGGTGGCCCACCACAGCCACCACAATAACCACAGCTGCTGTGAAAGCGGCTAGACATCACAACCACTGTGCACATGGTCTGCCAGCCACTGGGGTGCGTTGACACAAGGAGAGTCACCAGCAGAGACCAAAGAAAAGAAGAGGATATCTTTCCACAAAGCCCATTCCAGAGAGTCAGGAGCATCTGTTCTATGATAATATTGGGGGACCTGAACACACCTCTCAGCATTGGACAGATCATCTAGGCAACAGATCATAAGAGTAACCATTACTCTTTCAGAAGGAGAGAAGAAATCTAGGGTTATCAGAGGTGGTAACAATATATATGCAAGTAATATTGATTTTATCAATATGTCAACGTTGAACCCTCAAAATATGTATAATCAATTATGATTCAATAAAAATTTTTAAATAAATAAATAAACAAATACTTGCTGCTGTAATAGATAAACCATAAAATCTCTGTTGTTTATGAATAAATGAAAATGGGGTTTTTTTGGCTTTGTTTTGTTTTGTCTTTTTAAAGATGACCGGTAAGGGATCTTAACTCTTTGACTTGGTGTTGTCAGCACCACGCTCTCCCAAGTGAGCTAACCAGAGCTAACAGGCCATCCCTATATAGGGATCCCAACCCGTGGCTTTGGTGTTATCAGCACTGCACTCTCCCAAGTGAGCCACAGGCTGGCCCCCCCCCCTTTTTTCTTTTTGTTTTTTGGTGGCTGGCCAGCATGGGGATCCAAACCATTGACCTTGGTGTTATAAGGCCACACTCTAGCCAACTAAGCTAACCAGCCAGCCCCAAACAGAGTTTATTTTTCATTTCCATAAAGGTCATGGTGAGGGGGTCAGGGAGGGAGGGGGAGGGTGAACTGTGCTCTATACAGTCAATTCAGTGTTCTAGGCTGACAGAAGCTCTGTATCATAGCACAAGGCTTCCAGGATCCTCCCATGTTTCTCTGTCCACCTGGCATACAGAGAAGTGAGAGAGAGTGGAGAACCACATGGGAATTCTTCCAGGCCAGACCTGGAAGTGGCAAAAATCCCTTCTTCATGCATTCTGTTTCCCAGATCTCAGTCATTTGGCCTATCTCACTGCAGAAGACTGGGAAATGCAGTCCCTTGTTGGGCAGCCAGTTCCTAGCAGCAGCTCTGTCTTAAGTTTTAGGATTTCTCTATATATTCTGGTTATTAATTCCTTATCCGATATATGGTGTACACACACACTTGAACCAGCAGAAGTGAGCCTCCCTCTCAGGTATGGATGTAGACAGAACATGTGCTCCTGCCAGGCCTGATGGAGAAAGCTTCCCATGGGAACACGTCTCTGTGCTCTTTTTGATAATAGCCCTTCTAACTGGAGTGAGGGGTATCTCATTGTGGTTTCAATTTGCATTTCCCTGTTGATTAGTGATGTTGAGCATTTTTTCACATACCTGTTGGCCATTTGTATGTCTCCTTTTGAGAAATGTCTATTCAGCTCATTTGCCCATTTTTTTTGGTAGGACTGTTTATTTTCTTGCTGTTGAGTTGAGTTCCTTTCATATTCTTGATATTAATCCCTTGTTGGATGCATATATTTGCAAATATTTTCTGCCATTTTTCAGGTGGTTTCTTTACTCAGTTGAGTGTTTCCTTTGCTGTGCAGAAGCTTTTTACTTTAATATAATCCCATTCTTCTGTTTTTGCTTTTGTTGCCTGTGCTTTTGAGGTCCTCTTCATAAAGTCTTTGCCCAGCTCCATGTCCTAAAGTGTTTCCCCTATGTTTTCTTCTAGTAATTTCATGGTTTGGGGCCTTGTGTTTGTCTTTAATCCATTTTTAGTTGATTTTTGTGTATGGTGAGAAATAGGGTTCCAATTTCATTCTTCCACATATGTATATTAAGTTTTCCCAGCCCCATTTATTGAAGAGACTGTCCTTTCCCCAATGAATACTCTTGGCACCTTTACTGAACATCAGTTGGCTGTAAATACATACTTTATTTCTGGGTTCTCTATTCCATTGGTCTGTGTGCCTGTATTTATGCCAGTACCATGATGTTTTGGTTACCATAGCTTTGTAGTATATTTTGAAGTCAGGTAGTGCAATGCCTTCAGCTTTGTTATTTTTTGCTCAGGATCACATTGGTTGTTCAGGGTCTCTTGTGGTTCAATATGAATTTTAGGATTTTTTTTTCTATTTCTGTGAAGAATGTCCTTGATATTTTTATAGGGATTGCATTGAATCTGTAGATCACTTTTGATAGTATGGACATTTTCCCAATATTAATTCTTCCCACCCATGAACATGGAATGTCTTTCCATTTCTTTGTGTCCTCTTCAATTTCTTTTGTCAGTGTTTTATAGTTTTCCTTGTAGCGATCTTTCATCTCTTTGGTTAAATTAATTCTTAGGTATTTTATTTTTTGGTAGCTATTGTAAATGGGATTGCTTTCTTGATTTCTTTTTCATCTTGCTTGTTATTGCTGTATAGAAATGCTACTAATTTTTGTAGGTTGATTTTGTATCCTGCAACTTTATTGAATTCATTTATCAGTTCTAAGAGTTTTTTTGATGAAGTTTTTAGGTTTTTCTATATATAAGATCATGTCATCTACAAATAGGGACAATTTGACTTCCTGTTTTCCAATTTGGATGCCCTTTATTTCTTTCGCTTGGATAATTGCTCTGGCTATGACTTCTAGTATTATGCAGAATAAAAGTGGAGAGAGTGGGCATCCTTGTCTTTTCCAGTTCTTAACGGAAGAGCTATCAGCTGTTCCTCATTTAGTATGATAAAGCTGTCAGTTTGTCATATATGGCCATTATTGTGTTGAGGTACATTCCTTCTATGCCCAGTTTGTTGGGGGGTTTTATTGTGAAGTGATGTTAGATTTTGTCAGATGTTTTTTCTGCATCAGTTGAGATGATCATATGGTTATTGTCCTTCATTCTGTTGATGTAATGTATTACATTTATCGATTTGCATATGTTGAATCAGCCTTGCATCCCTGAGATAAATCCTATTTGATCATGGTGAATGATCTTTTTAATATGCTGTTGGATTCAGTTTGCTGGTATTTTGTTGAGGATTTCTGCAGCAATGTTCACCTGAGATATTGGCCTACAGTTTTCTTTTTTTGTTGTGTCCTTGTTTGGTTTTGGTATCAGGGTAATTCTGGCTTTTTAGAATGAGTTTGGAAGAGTTCCTTCCTCTTCACTTCTTTGGAAATGTTTGAGAAGAATTGGTGTTAATTCTTTTTTGAATGTTTGGTAGAATTCAGCAGTGAAGCCATCCGGTCTTGGGCTTTTCTTTAATTGGGAGAATTTCTATTACTGATTGAATCTTGTTACTCGTAATTGGTCTGTTCAGGTTTTCTATTTCTTCTTGGTTCCATCTTTGTAAATGGAATGTTTTCAGGAATTTATTCATTTTCTCTAGATTTTCCAATTTTATGACATATAGCTGTTCATAGTAATCTCTAATAATCCTTTGTATTTATGTAGTATAAGTTGTGATTTCTCCTTTTTCATTTCTAATTTTATTTATTTGAGTCTTTTCTCTTTTTTTCTTGGCTAGTCTAGCTAATGCCTTGCTTTTTAAAAATCTTTTCAACAAAAACAACATTTTGTTTTGTTAATCTTTCTAATTTTATTTGTTTTGTCAATCTTTTTTTTTTTTTTTTTTTTTTTTTTTTTTTTTTTTTTTTTTTTTTTTTTTTTTTAAAATTTTGTTAATCTTTCTAATTTTATTTGTTTTGTCAATCTTTTTTTTTTTTTTTTTTTTTGTCTTTTGTCTTTTTTCCGTGTCCGGCAACGGATCACAACCCTCAGTGTTGCCCCCGTACCGGACCGGGGACCGGCAACGGGATCGCAAGCCTCGGCGTTGCTCCCGCGCCTCGCTCAGCCAGTGAGCGGGAGTCGGTCTGTATGTGGGATCCGAACCCTCGGATGGGAGCGCCGCCGCGCTTCCCAAGTGGCGCACTATCCAGTGCGCCACCGGGCCGGCCCCTTGTTTTGTCAATCTTTTTATTGTTTTTGCTGCTGTTTGCAATTTTGTTTATTTCTACTCTGAACTTTATTATTTCTTTCCTTCTGCTAATTTTTGGTTTGGTTTGTTCTTGCTTTTCTAGTTCCTTAAGATGCAGTGTTAGGTTATTTATTTGAAATCTTTCCACTTTTTGGATGTTGGTGTTCATTGCTATAAACAACTCTCTTAGTACTATTTTGGTTGTATCCCATAGGTTTTGGTATGTTGTGTTTCTGTTTTTATTTGTTTCAAGAAATTTTTAAATTTCATTTTTTTTTCCTTTTTGTCTTTTTTACTGACCGGTAACGGGATCGCAACCCTTGGTGTCGTGCCCGCACCGGGGACCGGCAACGGGATCGCAACCCTCGGTGTTGTGCCCGCACCGCGCTCAACCAGTGAGCGGGAACCGGTCTCCACATGGGATCCGAACCCTCGGCGGGAGCGCCGCCACACTCCCAGGCGGCACACTCTCCAGTGCGCCACCGGGCCGGCCCTAAATTTCATTTTTAATTTTTCTTTGACCCATTGGTCATTTAGGAGTATGTGGTTTAGTTTACATATATTTGTACAGTTTCTAGAGTTTCTCTTGCTGTTAATTTCTAGTTTTATTCCATTGTGGTCAGAGAAGATACATGATATGATTTCATTTTTTTAAGATTTGTTGAGACTTGTTTTGTGAACAATCATATGGTCAATCCTGGAGAATGTTCCATGTGCCAATGAGAAGAATGTGTATACTGCAGTAGTTGGATGGAATGTTCTGTAAATGTTTGTAAGGTCCATTTGGTCTATAGTGCAGTTTAAATCCAATGTTTCCTTGTTGATTTTCTATCTAGATGATCTGTCCAATGCTGACAGTGAGGTGTTGGAGTCTTCAACTGTTATTATATCGGGGTCTATCTCTCCCTTAGGTCTAATAGTACTTGCTTTATACATTTGGGTGCTCCAATGTTGGGTGCATGTATATTTACAATTGGTATGTCCTCTTGAAGACTTTACCATATAACATTATATAATGACCTAATTTGTCTCTTTTCTACAATTTTTTTTTTTTTTTCCGGTGTCTGGCAACGGATCGCAACCCTCAGTGTTGCCCCCGTACCGGACCGGGACCGGCAACGGGATCGCAACCCTCGGTGTTGCCCCCGCGCCTCGCTCAGCCAGTGAGCAGGAACCGGTCTGTATGTGGGATCCGAACCCTCGGCGGGAGCGCCGCCGCACTTCCCAAGCGGCGCACTATCCAGTGCGCCACCGGGCCGGCCCTCTTTTCTACAATTTTTGACTTAAAGTCTATTTTGTCTGATGTGAGTATAATACTCCTGCTTGCTTTTGGTTTCTATTTGCATGGAATATGTTTTTCCATCCCTTTACTTTCGGTCTATGTGTGTCTTTATGGGTGAAGTGAATTTCTTGAAGGCAGCATATAGTTGGACCTTGGGGTTTTTTTTTTTGTTTTTTTTTTTAATCTGCTCAGTCTATATTTTTTAATTGGGGAATTTAGTCCATTTGCATTCAAGGTTATTATTGATAGGACTTATTCCTGCCATTTTGTTGGTAGTTTTCTGTTTCTTTTGTTCCTTTCTTCCCTCCTATTGTTTACCAGTGCAGTTGTTTTTGTGTAGTGATAAGATTTGATTTCTTTTTCTTTCTTGTTTGTGTACCTGCTTTACTGTGAGTTTCAAGGATAGCTTTGCTAGATATAGTAATCTTGGTGGGCAGTTTTTTCTTTCAGCACATTGAACATATCATCCCATTGTCTCCTGTCCTTTGAGATTTCTGCTGATAAGTCTGCTTTTAGTCTAATTGGGATTCCCCTATATGTGATACTATTATTTTCATTTCACAATGTACCTTAATTTCTAAGCATGTTTATGGCATATATTTATTTTAAGTAGTTTTGCACTTAAAAAAAAAGTTTTGGTTGAATCATGTTGCTTCTTATTAGCAGTAATGGTTAAAAATGGGATTCTTGGAGTTAGGCAGACCTGAGTTTAGATCTTGGATCTACTCTCAATAGTTGTGTGACATTGGGCAAGTTATTTAACCTCTGCTTCATTCCCTTGTCTGAGAAAAGGAAATCATAGTAGTATATACATCATAGGGTGGGGACAATTAAATGAGTCAGTATGTGTAAAGCTCCTGGAAGGGTGCCTGTTACATAGTAAATACTCAATAAACCTAAAATATTAATTCTTACTCCTTCTCCTCCCTTCAGCCCTTGATAATTTCATCTCTAATTCTCACCCATTCCCTGTAGTCAGTATCCCCAGTTTTTCAACTCTACTCAAAGTTAACAAATAGTCTTTTAGGGTCTGCTGTACGTAATGTATTACTCTTAGTGCATTGGGCACATAAAGGTCCATTTATTCATCCTCTCAGTAATTTGTTTGCATGCTGGAGGTACACCGAGAATATGACAGTGAACCTAGACCTTGCCCTCATTGAGATTGAATGAAGATGTTTTCAAGGTGCAAAGGGCATGAGAAGGAGCCTGCAACTCACCAGAAAAGACAGGACAGGCTTCGTGGAGGGGGTTCTGCTTGAGCCACGTAGAGCTTTGCCTAGATTGATAAGGCTGGAGTGACAGTCTAGGCAGATACCGGCACTAATGACTCTTGGAACCTGCCCTTGCTTCTTTTGGGCTTTTGTAAATAGTGTGGCTTGAGCATTGGGCACTTATCAGGTGATATCAGGCAGGGCTGCTCTTTGTTCCCACTTCATCCTTAGACTTGGGAGCCTGTCAAGAGGTGTAAGCAACAGAGAAGGGAGCTTTTATTTGCATTGTGAGAAGGTGACTTGGGCGGAAGGTGGGAGGTAGGAAGGCTAATTAGAAGAGAGGCTGAGGAGAGCTGTAACCCTAGAGTGAAAGGGGACAGTGGTAGTGGGAAGGAGAAAACGGGATGTGTGAGTCCCTTTGAGGGCAGGACCAGCTGTCTTGACTTCTCATTGTGCCCAGAGCCTGGACAGTGCCTGGCACAAAGGATGCAAACAGCAGATGTCTTCCAAATAAACGAATGAGGCACTCACTAGTTTGTTAGCCAGGATTCCTGGTATGGCAAGAGGACTGGGAGCGTGTGGTCACCTGGCCTTCCCAGAGCCCTCCCCACATGAAGCTGGCTGTGGGGTGGCAGGGGTGAGGATTAGTAGAAAAGCCTAGCAACTTAACTTGTTTTCCTTGCTCATCGAGGAAGTGAGCCTGCGAACTGATCTTTGGTGGGAATTCGCAGGTGTGGGAAACCATACCCTTAAGGGGAAGGGAAAGAACACTCAACCCTGCTCATGGGCCTGGTACTTCTCTAGACAAGGCATCCCACTTGATCTCTACAACAATCCTGTTAGGAACTGGAGGGCTGAGATCTCAGAGAATGTGCAGCCACCCAGGAACACCTCCAAGACGAGGCATGGTCTCTTTGAAAGCCTTGTCTTCCTTGGGCATGTCTGGAGGATCAGACCAGACCCAAGTCTTCCCTGACATGCCAGTCCTGGTTGATGCATCCAGCCCTCTTCCTGCTGCCACCTGCCCCATTTGTCAGTGCCACACACCTGTGAGTGCAAACACACTGTAGTTAAGGCAGCTGTGCCTCCTCATCGAGGCCTTCCAGCTTCACCATTCCTGTATCAAGTCTACATACAGTGTCAGGCTTAGGAGAAAGGTTGCAGTGGCCAGACTTGCTAATTACCTGAGTAGGAAAAAGTTGGGATAGGCCAGAGACCAAGAGAATGCTGAGAGTGAAATGTGAATGGGAGCAAGAGTGACTTGCTCTCACCTGCTCAATGATCCAGCAGCTCAGGGGTACATGAGCACCCCTGAAGATGTAAGCCATGTCTCAGGCACTTTCAGATCATACTCACCATCCATGTGGGATCTTGAGGGTAAAGGTACTACTTTTGGCAAGTGACATCTCAGCTCTCTAATCCTTTAAAGGGTCTAATAAAAGTAGCATATCCCAAAGAACAGTTCTTGTTTCAGTTGAAGGGAGAACCAACAATAGCCCTGCAAAAAAGGAATCTATAACCAAAGAGGACAGCTTCTGTTCAGTAACTGCCGATTCTCTGGAGTGAGTTCCCACACGCCCTAGGAAGGGGTGGGAGGGACAGGCTGTCCTTCCCCAGCCCTTCACAGATGTGGGACATGCTGTCCCTGAAGTAGCACTTAGCGTATTCTGTGGCATTGGCAGGTGCTTGTTACATGTTTATTAAATTAGTGAATCTTAAAAGGAAGAGTGCATGTAAGAGAGAGTCTCATTTGAACATGTTGAACAGAAGGTGCTCTGGACAGCAGGCGGCAGGATATGAGTCCAGAGTTCATGATCTCAGTCAAAATATGGAGTGGGGGGAGCAGAGGAGAAGAAGGCGGCTGGGGAAGAAGCTCCTACATCTTTGACTGTTATCTTTTTTGCAGAATCTGTATCTCTAGCTGAGCCTTCTCTCCTGAGCTCATCCCAGTCTATCCCTCTCCCAGATGTCTGCCTCATATTTGGAATTTTCCAAACTCACGATATTTAAAACAGAGCACACCATCTCCCAAGGAAATGTGGCATTCCTCCTGACTTCCCGGTTCTTCCTAATTGTCCTGGAGTCTTAGTCCCCCAGCTTAAGCCATGATGTTCTCTTCGATAAAATTCAGTCAAATTTCTGCTGCCCAGAATGTTTGAAATTGAAGGTTTTAATTTCTCTGTATTAAATTAAAGGGAAACAAAGGTGCTTGTTTAAAAATGTCTTTGTAAACTATTATAATGTAGGGCTGGCCACTTAGCTCAGTTGGTCAGCGTGGTGTTATGACAGCAGGGTCAAGGGTTTGGATCCCCATGTCGTCCAGCTGCCAAAAAAAAAAAAAAGTACAGCTTTTCCCATCATTCTTGTCTCACCACAGGATGTTCTTCTCCCAGATCTTCCCTTGACTTTCTCCCTTACGTCCCTCAGGTCTCTGCCTAAACATGACCCTGGCAGGGAGGTCTTCTCTGATCCAACCTTAGTCAAAATAGCACCTTTTGGGCCGGCCTGGTGGCGCACTCGGTAGAGTGCGGTGGCACTCCCGCCGAGGGTTTGGATCCCATATAGAGACTGGTCCGCTCACTGGTTGAGCGCGGTACGGGCACTACACTGAGGGTTGCGATCCCATTACCGGTCACGAAAAAAGACAAAAAAAAAAAGGAAAAAAAAAAATAGCACCTTTTTTGTTTTAACCCTGCTTGATTTTTTTTTTTTTTTTTTGTCTTTTTGTCTTTTTCCGTGTCCGGCAACGGATCGCAACCCTCAGTGTTGCCCCTGTACCGGACCAGGACCGGCAATGGGATTGCAACCCTCGGTGCTGCTCCCGCGCCTCGCTCAGCCAGTGAGCGGGAACCGGTCTGTATGTGGGATCCGAACCCTCAGGCGGGAGCGCCGCCGCGCTTCCCAAGCGGCGCACTTATCCAGTGCGCCACCGGGCCGGCCCTTGATTTTGTTTAGTATTGCTTATCACTATGTATTGGCTAATTTTTTTCTTATCACTTATCATTATCTGACTTGTTAATCTCTCTGCCTCACTTCAATGTAGGGGAGGGACCTTGTCTTTTTTACCATTGTATTCCCAGTGATTTGAAGGTGTTTGGTATATAGTAGGTGCTCAAAAAATATTTGTTCAACAAATATTTATAAGCAGCCCTATATAATATGTCATGTTAGATTTGGTTTATAAATTTGGAAACTGAGGCTCAACAGAGCTAATTACAAAAAGCCAACATCACATGGTTTCTTAATGATAGAACCGGTGATGACATCGCTTTGGAATTTTATACTTCACGGAGTTGCTTTCCAAATAAGACGAATAACTATAAGCTTGTGTTTGTACTCATCATAGTTACCCAAACTACCCACACAAAAATAGTAAGATACATTAGTGGAAGTAGTTGTAATTGAATATTTCTGACCATTAAAGAAAATGCCTTTTTTTCCCCCCCAAATTTAGGAGGATATGGCAAAAAAAGTGGTCGCAGTAAAAAGTGGAGGGAGATGCTGAAGCTGCCCCCTGTCAGCCAGTGCAGCGAGCTTAGACATTCCCTCGGTGAGTAAATAGTGCTCACTAATGTGCAGAGGGGACATCCAGCATTGTACCATTCATGAGGTGTTATTCCTCTTTGAGTTCTGTAAACGTTTCAAAAATTTGATGATAAATTCTCCTTATATCTTCATGACTCTTCCCAGGGAAAAAACCCTTTAGATTTTCTGATGTGCGGTTATAAGGTATATGGCTGTTGACTTTTTCATTAAAAACGTTTTTTAGAAAAGTAATGTATGCTCATTGTTCTGTACGTAACAGAAGAGAAATAAGGTAAGAGTTGTCCTCGTCATGACCCAGCCAGTCATTCTCTACTTATTAACAGAAGTAAACACTGTTAAGTATTTCTTAATATCCTTCTAGACAGTCTTCTGTGCATGTTAAGAAAAATTATTGATGATCGCTTCAGGAAAGGATTAGTCAAATAAAAATATGGTATATCAGTATAATGGAAAACGTTGCAGCTACAAAGAATGAGCGTTAGCTACATGTCCTGACATAAGCACAAATCAGATATACAGCCATGTTTATAAGGCAATCATAATTGTATTTTTCAAGATGGAATTTCCAGTTCAAAGGGTACGCACATGAAAAATTTTGATGTTGCCAAAGTAACCTCCGGAAAGTTTGGATCAGTTTACCTTCATGCTGGTAGTATATGACAAGTTTTCCTTGTTTATGCTTTTGCTATAATACTGGTTGTTATCATTATTTTTAAGTCTTTGCTAAACTGCAATTTGAAAAATGGTCTCGTTTTAATTTTGGATGGGGTTGAGCATTTTCATTAGGTTTTCCAATTTCACTTGTAAAAGTTCTTTATGTATGAGTTATCCTTTTGCATCCAGTGTGAATATATCTTATAATTCTGCTTTTTACTGTTTGACTTACAGTATTTTTCCATACAGAGATTTTAATTTTTTACATAGGCAAATATATTAATCTTTTTCTTCTTTGCTTTTGAGCTTCGTGTTATACTTAGGAAGGACACCTTTATTCCAAGATTATTTTTATAAACCCATCATCTTTCTTTTAGTACTATTATTGTTCCTTTTTAAGAAAGTCTAAATATTTTAACTATCAAAATTAGTTTCAGATGGTATAAAGAAAGAAGTAGTTCCCCCGCCAAAGAACTACCCCATTGTTTTAACTAATTAAGTTTTTAAAACAACAGCTTTATTGAGATATAATTCACATGCCATACAGTTCAGTTATGTAACTTGTACAATTCAAGTTTTTGATATATTCATAGAGTTGTGCATCCATCACTGCAATTGATTTTACAACATTTTCATCACCCCCAAAAGAAACCCCCACCCACTGGTAGTCACTCCCCATTCTCTCCTGCTACCTCTAGCCCTAGGCAACCATTAATCTACTTTCTGTCTCTATGGCTTTCCAAACTATTCTGGACATTTTATATAAATGGTGTGGTGCTTCGTGACTGGCTTTTTTCACTTAGCATAATGTTGTCAAAGTTTTTCTATGCTGTAGCATGAATCAAGACTTTACTCTTTTTGTTGCTGAATAATATTCCCTTTTTAAAATCCATTCTTCATCAGTTGATGGACATCTGAGTTGTTTCCATTTTTGGCATTATGAGTAATGCTGCTATGAGTTTAGGTGCAAGTTTTTTTTATTTTTTTGTGCTGGCTGGTACAGGGATCCAAACCCGAGACCATGGTGTTGTAAGGCTGCACTCTAACCAGCTGAGCTGTGTACAAGTTTCTGTCATGGTAAAATATACATAACAAAAGTTACCTTTTATTTTTTGTTTTTATTTAATTGTAATGTATTAATTGTACATATGTATGGGGTACAGAATTATATTTCAATACCTGTATACAGTGTGTAGTGATCCAAATCAGTGTAATTAGCAAATTCATCATTTCTTTGTGATGAGAACATTTAAGTTCCTCTGTTCTAGCCATCTGACAACATACAATAAATTATTGTTACTTATAGATGCCTAGCACTGCTGTACTCCAGTAGAACTTATTTTTCCTATCTAGCTGCAATTTTGTGTTCATTAACCAAAGTTCAGTGGCATTAAGTTGGATATATACCACCTTTTGTTTATTTATCTGTCAGTGGGCATTTAGGTTATTTCAACTTTTTTTTTCGATGGCCATCAAGCGTGGAAATCCAGATCCTTGACCATTGTGTTCTAATACCTCAGTCTAACCAAGTGGGCTAACTGGCCAGCCCAGTTTCTACTTTTTGGCTATGAGAGTAATGCTGCTAGGAACATTGGTGTGAAATATCTGTTCGCGTCCCTGCTCTCACTTCTTTTGGTATGTATTCAGAAGTGGAATTGGTGTGTCATATGGCAATTCTGTGTTTAACTTTTTGAGGAAATTTCCAGACTGTTTTCCAAGTGGCTGCACCGTTTTACATTCCCACCAGCAATGTGTTCAGTTGCTCCACATACTTGCCAACACTTTTTATTTTCTTTTTTCTTTTTATTACAGCCATCCTACTGTGTGTGGAGTGGTATCTCATTGGGTTTTGATTTGCATTTCTCCAGTGACTAGTGATATTGAGCATCTTTTCCCATGCTCATTGGCCATTTGTATTTGTTCTGTGGATAAATGCCTGTTCAAATCCTTTACCCATTTTAAAAATTAGGTTGTCCTTTTGTTGTTTAGATGTAAGTTTTCATTATATATTCTGGATACTAGACCTTTATCAGATATTTGATTTCCAAATATTTTTCCCCATTCTGTGTGTTGTCTTTTCACTTTCTTGATGATGTCCTTTTAATATATTTAATGGTTCTTAATATATTCAGAGAGTTGTGCATACATCACCACAATTAATTTTACATCATTTTCATCACCCCTAAAAGAGACCCCACACCCACTGGCAGTCACTCTTCATACTTAAAAAAATTCAATTTTGATGAAGTCCAATTTATCTATTTTTTTCTTTTGTTGTTTGTGTACTTTTGGTATCATTTCTAATCCAAGGTTCCTGTTCCTCTAAGAGTTTAGCTCTTACATTTAGGTGTTTAATCCATTTGGAGTTAATTTTTGTCTATGTTATGAGGTAGAGATCCAACTTCATTTTTCTTATTGGATATCCAGTTGTCCCAGCACCATTCCTTGAAATGACTGTTCTTTCACCATTGAATTGTCTTGGCACCCTTATTAAAAATAAGCTGACTGTAAACATGAGGGTTTGTTTCTAGACTCTTGTAAGTGTACATCTGATTGCATTTAGGGCCCAACCAAATAATCCACGAGAATATTCCCTTGTCAAGATCCTTTACTAAATCACATTTGCAGAGACCTTTTCCCAAATAAGGTAATATTTACAGGGTCTAGGAATTTGGACCTGATATCTTGGGGGCCATTACTCAGCCTAGTACATATGGAAACTCTGTGTTTAACTTTTTGAGGAATGTGAGGAACTGTTTTTCAAAATAATGGCATCATTTTACGTTCCCACCAGCAATATTCCCCCACATACTCCCCAACACTTGTTATTCTCATTATAGCCATCCTCGTGGGTGTGATTTACATTTCCCTGATGACTAATGATGTTGAGCATCTTTTTATGTGCCTATTGGCCATGTGTATATCTTTGCTGGAACAATTGATATTTGATCCATAGTGTTAATAGTAATTTTTTCTGAATATAACATAGATTAGTATGGAGGTTGATTCTAACATGTGACATTTGCATTGTAATTAAGATATTGTGAACTTTTCTTTGGGACTATCTTTTGTGTGTGTGTGTGTGTGTGGTTGGATGGTATGGGGATCCGAACCCCTGGCAGCTTAACCTTGTTGGAGGTAGGGCAGAGAGGATCAGGGAAGGCATCCTAACTGGGCTATGAGGATGGGGTGAGAGGGATAGGAGAAGAATTTTCCAGGCAACAGGGTTCACAAGCACGAGGGCCACAGGAGGGGAAAAAGAACAGTAATTTGGGGCTGAGCCTGTGGCACACTTGGAGAGTGCAACGCTGGGAGCGCAGCAGCGCTCCTGCTGCGGGTTCGGATCCTATATAGGGATGGCCGGTGCATTCACTGGCTGAGCATGGTGCGGCCGGTCTCAAAAAGGACAAAAAAAAAAAAAAAAAGAACAGTAATTTGCAGGAACTTAAGAAAGGCCAGTCTTGCTGGAACAAAGACAAAGGAAGAGGGTGACATTGGATGGGGCAGAAGCAGGTGGCAGGCGTTGTAGACCTGGTAGAGGCTTTTCTCTCATTAGAGTTACGAAAAGTTAACATTGCCAGATTTGTAGCATAGGAATGATGTAGTAAGATTTACATTTTAGGAAAGTCTCTGAGGCTTCTGTGTGAAGGATGGGATTACAGGAAACAGCAAGACTATATAGAAGACTGTTGCCATTGTCCAGGCAAGAGATGACGTGAACTTGGCTGGGGATGGAAAAAACTTAGGAGGTGGAATCTGATAGATTTATGTGGGGAATAAAGAGAGGGGAGGGATTAAGGATGATGTCCAGATCTCCATTCACTGAGAGAGGGCACATGGGGACCAGCCTGCTGGGATGGAAGCTGTATATTCATGTTTAAAGCTCAGAGAAGTCTGGGCTGTAGATAGGAACCTGGGGGATAAGTATGTAGAGATAGCATCGAGAAGTCACAATACTGGAAGTGGATAGGAGCGAACAAAGAGTGAAAAGGGAAAGGCCCTTGACCAAGCTCAGAAGACCTTCCGTCCTGTTATGGCCCAGTTGAAGAGGATGTTGTGGCCAGGTGGACCAAGAAGGAGCATTCAGATGGATCTGTGTTGAGTTGGGGGGGGTCAATAGAAGTAGGGGCTGGGGTGGTTCCAGGTGGGTGGGCATGTCAGAGAGGCCAAGGAGCCACTGAATTTGGTTACAAGTTCAAGGTCTTTGTATTTTTTTTTTTTTCCATGCCTATAACACTACTTGGCCACAGTTTGTTTAAGTGAATGAACTGGTGACTTTCACAAGTGTTGTTTCTGTGAAGATGTACAAGCAGAAGTTTCTCACTGAATAAAACAGTGTTTCTACTGAGATACCCTCTACTTTGCATGCAGATCTTTATTTTCTTTATTAGTTTACATAACATTTGATTTAGTATGGTAGTAAGCATAACTTGGGTTTTTCTAATTTTTATACTTTGGTTTTTCTGAATTTGTAGATGGTTCAGAATAAGCAAGCTATAAAACTTTGAGTTAGTGTTCTTTGTATAGGAGGATTACTTTGAGATTAAGAGAGAGAGAGAGAGAGAGAGAGAGAGAGTGAGAGAGAGAGAGAGAGAGAACGAGAGAGCTTCTGGTAAGCAGCTCATTCTTACCTCAGAATTTGGTAGAGAAATCAGTCTCTTTTTAGTGGGTTATCTTATGAGCAGGTGGATCTGGAAAAGTGCTTCTTTTGACTTTTCAGCACCATGGACTCAGCACTCAGAAGCTTCCCTGTGTCCACTGCACCAGGGCTCCTCCTCTCCCAGTAAGCTCATCTTCCCTGGTAGGGACCAGCACCCTCTCTCCAAACACCAGTTCTTCCCGTCTCTGCTCACTCATGTCTGGTGTCCAGAGCAGCCTCTGAGGGATCAGAAGGACAAGGGCTGGGTCTTGCAGCTCCTGCAGGCCAGGGGCCTCTGGTGGGGAGACTCACTATCTACTGCTTCAGAGATGTTGTGTTTTGTGACCCATTTCTTTGGTTTGTGGTATTTTTGTAGCATGTGAAATCTGATGCATGTAAGATCATTAATAGAATTGTAAACCAGATAAGGTAAAAAGAAACATTTAAAATATTTGTATTTATATAAATGTCAGAATTTTTTATTGATTTAGAAAAATTTTTTAATTCCCTGACTAAATTACTTTCTGTTAGTTTTGTGGTGTTGCTGTCACTTATTTCTCCAAGATTTTGTTAATGCCATCAATGTGAAAATTGTAAATTACTACACAATGAAGACTATGTGTCAGATGAAATATTTTGAACATATGTAAAGGACTTTATTGAATATAGTAATAATCACCCACGTTCCTACCACCCAAATTTAAATAGAAGATTTTAGAATTAAGGATTTTTTGAATGATGCATCATTTTTGCTCTTATACCTGAGCAAATATAAGAATTGGAGGTTTACCTGTAAGGTGTCCATATAAATGCTGTGCAGTCTAAAAGTTCCTGTTGTCTCCACATTGTGCTTCAGGACAATTCCTATCCCCAGAATCTGAAACTAACATTGATTACTGACCTACTCTGCCCAGTTGTGTCCTGTGTACCTTTAGTTCCTTCACATACCTTACCCTGTGGGGTAGAGGACAGTATTCTCATTTTCCAGAGAAGGAATGTGAGGCTTGCATGATATGAGCTGGCCATAACCTGGCCATGGTCTCATACCTCCTCAGTGGTAGAGCAGGAGGTAGAACTAGTTTGAAAGAACTCATGTTCTTTAATTATGCTCTGCTTCCTTCCAGGAAAACCCAAGGGGCTCTTACCCTGTATTTATGTTTTTAAATATCTTTCAGAAAATGTGGATTATATCATATGGTCATTTATAATTATGACAGAAATTTATATAGTATCTGAGCTTTAGGACATAGACTTAAAAGAATACAAATAGACTTCCAGTCAAGATGATGGAATAGATGGTCCCCAGCATCACTCTCTCCCACAAATCAACCAATTTATGACTATAAAAAAGCAACAGCTGCCAAGCTGGGGCCACTAGAGCTCAGGGGAAGAGAAGATACCTATGGAGTGCATGAAGGTGGGAGAAGCCACAATGAGAGAAAAAACCGCTTTGACCATTTTGAATCCTGGCCACTTCCAGGCTGGAGCTGCTGAGCGCACAGAGCAGGAGCTGGCAAAAGCCGCAGCTGTGCCCTTCAGATGAAGTTGCTCATAGGCAGCAGGGGAGCGGAGGGCCTTGGTGGCCCCCAGGCCAGCAAGATCACTAATAGGGTTCCCGTAGACCTACATAGGAGCAAGGAGCCACAACAACTGAAAAAAAAGGAGCAATTCAGAGGCCAGTGAGTCATTACAAGGGACCAGAGCATGGCCTGTCCTGTGGAAAGTGTTTGGAGCACGGGCGGTAGGGGTGACAGGCCCACAGGGAGAACACTGGAGCACAGCAAAGACAGCTGATCTGCCCTCCAATCAGCGTAGGACCACTTGGAGGAGACTGGTCAGAAATATAGAATTGCATGGGGTGCAGTTTGATAAAAAGACTCAGGCCCAGACCAGAGTTTCTACACAACCCAGGTGCACCAGATTTCTCTAGAACTGGAAATACGTAGAAAGTCAGCCATTAAAACCTGAGCTGCACAAAAAAACCTTCCCTAGGGAATCATCAGCAAAGCAGCAATTTAGCTCAACCACACAGCTCAAGTGCTGGTCCCCACAAGAAGTTCTCCCATTTAGAAGCAAAGGACAACAAACTAGTGCTAGTGCAGTGTTTTAAGTGGTGGGAACAGCAAATAATCCAACACAGAACTGGAAGAAAAAACAAATACCCACAACCAGAGACAAAGTTTGATATTTACCAGTAAAATTCTCATTTCACCAAAGAACACCTATAACACCTAGGAAGACCAGAAGTCTCCTGGGCTATGAAGCCAGAAAGGGAGGAGGGCCGGGGGCCTCAGCCATGCCCCCTGACACCCACAAACGGTCCCGAGGGTGGGGGCCTCGGACCTCGGGCACACCCTCTGGCACGCACAACCACCCCAGTGATGACCACCAAGCCACCACAGGAAGTACCTCAGGCTCTCCCAAGCTGGGGCAATGGGCGCTGAGGGTCTTGGTTACATCCCCTCAACATGCACAACCAGCCCAGCGACAACCACTGAACTGCAGCAAGAAGGGCCCATAGTTCCTGAGCTGAGGCTTTTGCCACACCCCCTGACATCTGCGTTTAGCCTGGCAATGACCAAGCCACCTCTGGAATCCCCCTGGTCTCCCCTGTGGGAATGAGGGGGGTGCCACAGGCCTTGATCCCTCCCCTCCTCCTTCTTCCTTCTTCCATCACATTTCCTTCCCCTTTCCCTTCTCTCCCTCCTTCCCAACTGCTCCGCAACATCATAGAATGTAAAAAAATAATATTAATAAATGAAAAAAAGTTGACAACCCCCAAAACCCAAACAATAAATAAAATAAAATAAAATAATATGAATAACCTTACATTCTTCCTGCTGTACCTAAAATAAGACTTTTGGAACCAGTTAAGCTGCTTCCTTACTAGTAAGGACTCAAATCTAGCAGAATTCTGGATGAAATTAAGGGTAATCAAATAAATTTGAAAAGTGGGAGTAGAATCTATTCCTAATAGACAACTATTTTTGAGTGTCTGATAACATAAATATAAAATGCAAAACAAACTGAAATATGTACAAAAAATGTTCAGATGTTGGGTTTACCAGATGAGCTGATGAATTCAGAGTGTTATGTTAACTTCCCTGCCGGCCTGTTCACTCCTTTTTTTTTTTTTTAATTTTCTTAATTTTATTTTGTCGATATACAATGAGGTTGATTATTGTGGCCCATTACCAAAACCCCCCTCCCTCCTCTCTCTCTTCCCTCCCACCAAATAATGTCCTTTCTGTTTGCTTGTCATATCAACTTCAAGGAGTTGTAGTTGTTAAGTCTTCTGGGTACAGAGCTGAATATCAAAACTGGTGTGCAATATGTGATCCTCAAATCAGGATAATTAGTATACTCAACATTATACAATATAATTGCTTTTGTGGCCCTTTACCAATTGCTCCCTTACCCTCCCCCCTCCACCTTCCCACCTCTGGTCACCTCAGTCCTGTTCTCTCCTTTTGAAAGCTCAATGTATTATTGTAATTGTTGTATGTTTCTTTCTCTCTTTTTTATTTATTTGTTTATTTTTTAGCTCCCATGTATAAGTGAGGACATGCAGTATTTTCTCTTTCTGTGTCTGGCCTATTTCACCTAACATAATTTTGTCTAAGTTCATCATGTTGCTGCAAATGGCAGTATTTCATTCCTTTTTATGGCACAGTAATAGTCCATTGTGTAAATATGCTGCATTTTCCTTATCCAGTTGTCTGATTATGGACCTTTAGGGTGGTTCCAACTCTTGGCTATTGTGAAGAGTGCTGTAATGAACATTGGGGAACAGGTATACCTTCGACTTGATGCTTTCTATTGCTTTGGGTATATTCCCAGCAGTGGGATAGCTGGATCATATGGCAGATCTATCTGCAATTGT
>NW_007727724.1:284351-284653 GCF_000696425.1 Galeopterus variegatus | reverse complement strand
GGCAGTCTCTTCCCCAGTGTATAGGCTTGGTGCCTTTGTCAAAGATCAGATGGCTGTAGGTGTGTGGGTTGATTTCTGGATTCTCTGTTCTATTCCATTGATCAGTGTTTCTGTTTTTATGCCAGTACCATACTGTTTTGGTTATTACAGCTTTGTAGTATTGTTTATACTCAGGTAGAGTTATGCCTCCAGCTTTATTTCTTTTGCTCAGCGTTGCTTTGACTATGCGTGGTCTTTTGTCATTACATACAAATGTCTGGATAGTTCTTTCCATTTCTGAGAAAAATGTCATTGGAATTTTG
>NW_007727724.1:275127-282139 GCF_000696425.1 Galeopterus variegatus | reverse complement strand
TTGCCAATTTGACTATAACATATCTTGGAGAAGACTTTTTGGGTTGAATACATTTTGAGATCCTTGAGCTTCCTGGATCTGAAGATCTGTGATTTTTCCTATACCTGGGAAGTTTTCCGCCAGTATTTTGTTAATACATTTTCAATGCAATCTTCTTTTTCCTCCCCTTCTGGGATACCCATGACTCAGATATTTGAGCGCTTAAGGTTGTCTGATATCTCTCTGAGATTTTCTTCAATGCCTTTGATTCTTTTTCTTTTTTTTTGTCTGCTTGTGTTATTTCAAACAGCCCATCTTCAAGTTCAGAGGTTCTCTCTTCAACTTCGATAAGCCTGCTGCTTAAACTCTCCGTTGTGTTTTTTATTTCACTGAATAAGCTTCTTCAGTTCGGCAAGTTCTGCTACCTTTTTTTTTCAGGACATTGATTTCCTTGTACATTTCCTCTTTCAGGTCCTGTATACTTTTCCTCGTTTCATCATGATGTCTAGCTGAGTTTTCTTGTATCTCATTCAGTTTCCTTAGAATTATCACTCGAAATTCCTTGTCAGTCATTTCAAGGGCTTCTTGTTCTATAGGATCTAGAGCTTGAGATTTATTATCTTTGGCTGGTGTACTTTCTTGATTTTTCGTATTTCTGGTGTCTTTTCTTTGATGTTTATTCATTGTGGCGGGGTGTTTCACAGTCCACAGGTTTGACACTATTGCCTGACTAAGATGTTACTGGGGTTGCCAATTTGATATGGCTACCTCAGTGACTACTCAGTTGGCCACTAGTGCCTTGCGTGTGTGGTTACCTCGGGTCTTGAGCCTCTCTGGGGAGCCACCTCTCTGGTTAGCTTGGACTCTGCCGGGCTGCTGGGTGACGGGGCAGTACCGCAGGGTGTTGCTCCTGCCGCTTAGGCACGTGATATGATTATGGAAGTTGATCTGTAGTTGGCAAGCTGGAAATTTGAGTTCTGGCCTTCGAGCACAAGATTTAGTTAGCTCTGAGCTTTCAGAGATTTATCCACCTTTTCTTGCTCTTGGAAATGCACAGTGCACTCTGGCAGCTTAGAGTTTCTGAAGCTGGGAAGTCCAGTGTCCAGGGAACACATCTGGTGAGATCAGTTTCTGAGGCTGAGAATTCTAAAGTCCATCTGCTGGTGGTGATAGTGACCCAGGGGTCCAGAGCTCGAACTTTGGCATGGGGAGAGCCGCTCAGAATTTTTTCTTGCACAACTGGCAGATGGAGCGCAACTCTTTCTGGTGCTTCAGTCAGAGAAAGGAACACGCCACTCCCTTAACATATGCATTCTGCTTCTGTACAAGTCGCTTGCTAAAATAAATGGGGGAATAAACAGTAGCATGGCCAACGCCATTTTAGGCGGCTCTGCCATTTTAGCCTGAAAAATCCCTACCAACCTGTTCACTCTTTTTTTTTTTTTTTTTTTTAAAGATGACCGGTAAGGGGATCTTAACCCTTGACTTGGTGTTGTCAGCACCACGCTCACCCAGTGAGCGAACCGGCCATCCCTATATGGGATCCGAACCCGGGGCCTTGGTGTTATCAGCACCGCACTCTCCCGAGTGAGCCACGGGCTGGCCCCCAACCTGTTCACTCTTAACCCACTGCAGTCTGGCTTCTTCCTGACTTGTGTTGGTGTCCTTCCCAGGTCTCTGTGAGCTCCAGAGCAGTTTTTAAGCCCTAGATGTCCCAAAGGTATCTATGTCCCACTCAACACATTTAACCCTGGCGACTGTTTTGCAGCCCCTCCCCCTACCCATGTGGCCACACCAGCCATCCTCTTTCTGTGTCAGCCGTGACCTTCACAGTTCTCCGGTGCTGCCTACCCATGCACGTCTTGTCTCCGCATGGTCAGCCGGGGCCTGTGACCACCCTGCTCCCTGCTCCTCTCACCTGGGCTGTTCACGGGCTCCCCTTTCAAGGAGCAGTGCTTCCTTCTATCTTTTTGCCCATCGGTTGTACTTAGCTACCTGCTTTCTCCTTTGTCCCCTCTGTAGGTTCCTGAGAATGGGGCTCCAGTCATTTGTATTACAAAGGAGGGACTCAGAGTGGTTTGGATGAATTGCCTCCCCAAATTCATTTTGTCACCAACTCACCTCCTCCTTCCCACCCTTGCTGCCGTGGCCCTGGCCTCAGTCATGCTCTTCCTTGGTCACCTGCCCTAGTCTCTCCTGCCTCCTGGGATCATCTCTGTAGCCCCTGATTGGGATTGAGGAAGTTCTGGGAAGTGGGCAGTTGCCACCAGCAGGTCTCTGATGTCCTTAAAATGCCAGACATATAAGTATTATTGTGAAGGCTAAGTGAAGTAATACCTGGAAAGGACTGACGATAGTGCCTGGCATAGAGAAAGAGGTGGACAAATGTCACCTATAACTATTATTCTTTATCTCTGTTCCTTCTAAAGTAGAGACAGACCCCTTGGTTCAACATGAAGGCTTTCTGAAGAGCTGATCCCAGTCTTGTCTTTAAAGCTTCATTTCTTCTGTATTTGCTCTCTGTGTCCCTTTTTCAGGCACTCTGAACTGTTTGTTGGGTAAATCACTTACTTTCCATGTATCTTTGTCATAGTTTGTTCTAAAAATTGAAATCCAGTAACAGTAGTACAATAGTATTATTATGTACGTATACCATATAATCTAGAACCAGGTAGATATAGTTGGAGACATATGGAAGAAAATATTCTGTCCAGACTTTGCCAAGGATAATCTTTCAAATGTCTTTATACAGTTATTTACTTTTTCTAGTTTTCTTTGCTTCTTCTGAGTTATACCTGTTGATTCATCCTTCTTGCTTTGTCCTCTGATTTCTTTCTCATTTTGTTGTTATAGCTCCTCAAGTGATTTTTTTTTTAACGCAGGATACATGGAAGGTAAAATTTCCAAGTTGTTAAGTTGTGGAAAGCATCCTTTTTTTGCCTTCTTATTTGATATTTATAGGATTGAATAAGATTTACACACTCTCCAAATTTTGAAAACATTGGTTTTTCTAGCCCTCAACTTTACTTATGCAGATGTCCTTCTGATTCACTACATCTTGTAGCTAATTTTTATTTCTTTCTCAGAGGCTTTTAGGATTTCTTGTTTCTCCTTAGCGTTGGACATGTCCTGGGTATCTCTAGGTGTGGGTCATGCTTCATCAGTTATGTTCAGTGCTCAGTGGGGCCTTTACATCTTTGGCCTGAGAAAAATTTTATGCCCCCTGTATTTGTCTATCTATATGTCTATCTGTCTGTCTCCCTCTTCCTCTCTTCCATTTTATCTGGCTTTCCCCTTTGAACTTCTATTAGATATTTGTCTTTCTGGATCTGTTTTAACATTTCAAAATTTTCTCATATTTTCTGCTTGCTTTTCACCATTTATTTTAGTTTTCTTCTTTATTACTCAGATCAATATCTGTGCTTTTATGCATGTGCAAAGTATTTTTAAGCCCATTCCACAGTGTTTTCTACTAATCGCATTTTTTTTTTTTTTTTTTTTTTTTTTTTTTGTCTTTTTTCCGTGTCCGGCAACGGATCGCAACCCTCAGTGTTGCCCCCGTACCGGACCGGGACCGGCAACGGGATTGCAAGCCTCGGTGTTGCTCCCACGCCTCGCTCAGCCAGTGAGCGGGAGCAGGTCTGCACGTGGGATCCGAACCCTCAGACGGGAGCGCCGTCGCGCTTCCCAAGCGGCGCACTATCCAGTGCGCCACCGGGCCGGCCCTCGCATTTTTAACTTCTAAGAATTTTCTCTTGTTCTGTGATTGCTTTTTCATGTTGGCTGTTCTTGTTTGATGGCTCTAACAGTCTCTTCAGTATCTCAGAGGATACTTAGGATTTTAAAAGGTACATTTTCTGTTTTCTCCTGGTTCAGTGTTTCTGCTGGTTATTTTTTTATATTTAATGTTTTTAGCTGCTGCTTTTTTTCCCCTAATGTCCAGAGACCTGAGGTGGTTTATTTGAGTTTATACTAAAGGCTACATTTGTTAAGGCAGGCGGCCAGCATGGCTTTCCCCTGTGGTAGCGCAGTTCCATTTTCCCCGGGCCTCCTCTTTCATGATTGGGGTCCTGGTAGGTGTGTGCCAATGGGCAGCATCCTGCCAGGGCATGTGTTCCAGCAGCCACAGACAGAATTGCTTTACTTTGCTAGAAAAGCACTTTAGCTTCCAAGCTGTGTTTTGCCCCTTCCTCTCAGGTCCCAGTATCTCTCTTGGCAGATGCCCACCAACCCAAAGGAAAAGCCTCTCAGCGAGCCATTCTGTCAGGATTGGGGATAGGCTCCCACGATCTAGGTATTGGGGAGGAACTTTCTTAGGAGGCCCAGCTTATTTCTGGGGCTTGAGCTGATGGTTTCTTTAATGATCCAGCTCCATCTGTTTTCTTTCTTCCAGGAAATCCTCAAAATTCAAATACCTGAGGATTTCATTCTTTTAGCTGTTTTGGTTTTGCTTTAATATTTGGTAATTTCAGTAGGCAGACATGTATGCTCTGTCTGCCATCCTCAGCTGGAAAACTAGGAACATTTGGGGACTTTTGAATTAGGGAGGAAAGTATTAAAAACTCAACATTTCAAAAACATAGCTTTTTGACTGGCTTTGTCTCTGATTTTCTAAGTATGGTTAATGAATATCCCTAAAATAAAATGTAGCAGCAAAATTGGACAAAGTGGATTGCAGAATTTTTGCAAAACTGTTGTGATGTTTGTTGAAACAACCAGTTCTGCACTGGTGATAGATCTATCTATCTGTACATATATCTCCTATATTAGTCAGGGTTCTCCAGAGAGACAGAATCAATGGGATATGTTATAATTACATGAGAGGGATTTATTAGGGGAATTAGCTCACGTGACTATGAAGAAAAGTCCCACGATAAGCCATCTATAAACTGGATGCTGGTAGTGTGGCTCAGTCCAAGTCCAAACACCTCAAAACCAGGGAAGCTGATGGTGTCCTTGGTGTAATAAGTTCTGGAACCCCAAAGCTGAAGAGTCTTGAGTTCTGATGTCCACAGACAGGAGAGAAGAGTGTATCCCAGCTCCAGCAGATCAAAAGAGATTGAAATTCACCTCTTTCCTCTGTCTTTTGTTCTCTCCGGACCCCCAGCGGATTGGATGGTTCCCACCCACACTGAGGGTGGGTCTTTCACACCCAGGCCACTCAGACTGTCATACTAATCTCTGCTGGAAACACCCTCATGGACACACCTGAAAAGATTGCTTTGCCGGGTTTCTCAGCATTCCTTCATCTAACCAGGTTGACATCTAGAATTAACCTTCAAACTCCTTACCTATACATTTTCAGGTGCAAAACTCAGTGATCCAAAACAGGATTTTTTAGATTACCAGAATTACTTGGCATTAATAAACCCTTTAATTGAGGGATTTCAATTGTTATGGCTCACTTAATTGTTCAGCTTTAGAGTCACTTTAGGGGTACCTGAACATAATCATGTTTATTTCAGTTGAGAGTCACTGCTAAGAGAGCAAATGATTTTCTTGCTGAAGTTTGATTAACTATTTTGGACGTAAGATTTTTTGTTTTATATTCCTCTTGTCATGCTTACCAAATATCAGTGACTTGTCCTCTAAACAGTATCAGTGTTTGAGGTAAGGTATGTAACGTATTTCTTATGAAAAGAAAAAACAACAAATAAAGAGCAGTTTAAAAAAACCATTAAGCATATATAATATTTGTAACTTTTTGAAGGTATAGAAAGGTAGCAAAATGGAAAAGAGTTTTAAAAACCTAATTTAGGGGCTGGCCCAGTGGGGCACTCTGTAGAGTGCGGCGCTTGGGAGTGTAGCGGTGCTCCCGCCGAGGGTTCGGATCCCATATAGAGACCGGTCCGCTCACTGGTTGAGCGCAGTGCGGGCGCAACACTGAGGGTTGCGATCCCGTTACCGGTCACGAAAAAAGACAAAAAGGAGGAAAAAAAAAAAGAAAAAACCTAATTTAGTACACTCCTGCAGTATATTTTACATACATGCAATTTGTGCCAAGCATATAGGGTGGGCGGAGTAGTGGAAGGACAGACTGAGATCTCTTTTCTGCCCCTCTCTTCCTTTGTTGTGACCTTGACTGCCCAGTTCCTTTTTGGAGAAGAGCAGGCCCTTTCGCGTCAGGCGTCATACACCTTTATGAGTTCTGCCAGCTATCTATGCTCTGCCTGGGAATTTTAAACGTTCATTATAACCCAGTCTATATTAGTAAACAAAACAGTAGTTTAAAAAATAATACAGCAAATACTGTTTTTGGCTTTTATTGTATCAAGCGAAAACAGTAAGGTTCAGAACAGCACTTGGTGGAGTGTAATGATTATTTTGTTTGCTTCTTATCCCCTTTCTTCACCCAGAAAAGGATTACAGCAGTCTTTGTGACAAGCAGCCAATAGGAAGACTTCTCTTCAGGCAGTTCTGTGATACAGAACCTTCCCTAAAGAGGCGCATTGAGTTCTTGGATGCAGTGGTAAGCGATTTATCTCAGTGTTGAACTGCCCACCTAATCTTGTGCTTTTGAAAATTTAAAAACTAGACCTCATCAATGATGTGGAGTGGATAGACTAGTTGTCTTGGTGTCACGTTATCTTCTTTTCGTGGAAATCCCTTTAGTATGGGGCCGGCCCGGTGGCGCACTGGGTAGTGCGCCGCTTGGGAAGCGCGGTGGCGCTCCCGCCCGAGGGTTCGGATCCCACATACGGACCGGCTCCCGCTCACTGGCTGAGCGAGGCACGGGAGCAACGCCGAGGTTTGCAATCCCGTTGCCGGTCCCTGGTCCGGTACGGGGGCAACACTGAGGGTTGCGATCCGTTGCCGGACACGGAAAAAGACAAAAGACAAAAAAAAAAAAAAAGAAATCCCTTTAGGGTAGGTATTATCATTATCCCCAGTTACAGATAGAGAAAGAAACTGAGGCATAGAACATTAACTTACTAATGAGAGACAGAGCCAAGTGTTGAGCACAAGTGATCTAGCTTCAGGGGACGATGTTTTATGCATGGCAGTGAGATTCTCTGAGGGATGACCCCTGGCC
>NW_007727724.1:242885-274318 GCF_000696425.1 Galeopterus variegatus | reverse complement strand
GCTCCCGCCCGAGGGTTCGGATCCCACATATGGACCGGCTCCCGCTCACTGGCTGAGCGAGGCACGGGAGCAACGCCGAGGTTTGCAATCCCGTTGCCGGTCCCTGGTCCGGTACGGGGGCAACACTGAGGGTTGCGATCCGTTGCCGGACACGGAAAAAGACAAAAGACAAAAAAAAAAAAAAAAGAAATCCCTTTAGTATGAAGTGGTATTTCATGTAGAATTACATTTAAGTGTTGGAGAATCACATGCACTTACTGAATGATTTTGAAACATGCTGCTTTAATTTGTATGAATATTGATGGGCTAGTTAAGACAATATGCTTGTTCAGCCACCTGAAAATTATCCTTCCTACTCTCAACTGGCAGATACTCTATATACTAAAAACACTCTAACCCAGAAACATATGGAAGGGATGAGGTGAGCATAAGAATGATCATGTTAGATGGAATTTCCTATGCTCTGTAAAGTGTGCAACGTTCTCATGTATTCTGTTTGAGATTTACTGTGACTTCCTTATTAGTAAAGAAATTTTATGTTTCTAAATCTTTACGGATACCATTGGCAAGCCTAGAATTTCTAAACTGTAAAATTCAGAAGCAACTGACCAGTAGAAAATCAGTGGAACTTGGCAGAAAAGCTCTCTTGCTTTTAGTTATTTGTACCAAGGTTATAAACGTTCCTCTCTCTGCTTTGGCTTGTCGTAGTTATATCAGCAAAAATGTACTGAGCACTTATTATATGCAAAGGACTGTCTTTATTACTGGGTTCGTATTTATTTTTTTCTGACATAGCTTTTTAAAAACTTTTTAAAAATGTATGTATTTATAATGTATTATCTCAAAAAAACATTTGAGGCTCTTTTGTTACCTTCTTTCTACCCACTGGGACTCCCCCAGTCCTTTCCGGCACTATTACTAGAATAAGACAAGTCTTAGGAAGGGGCAGCTATTCTTTTTAAAGATAGAATTCTGATGCAGCAGGGCATGCCTGTTCAGTTCCAGGGGTGGGATGTGGATATGAGTTTTCATGTGGTGCGTTGTGCTTGCCAAGGTGCTATATTTTAAGAATGTAGGTACCTATAGTTCTTCTTCATGTTAAAATGGCTAAACTGCATCGTTAAAGCTCTATTTTAGGTTTATGTCTTCTGATACTATCATGATACCTATTAGTTATTAGGTGACAGCCAGTGACTGTGGTGAGAGATTTTGGTTTTCTTTTTCGACAGCAGTGTGTGGGTTCAGAAGTAAGCCTGATTAAGCCGTGCTTACTGCTTTCACTGTCCTTGTCATGGTGACTGCTGGTGCTTTGAGCCTCTCAAGTGGACAGACCGTATCTTTCTTATCCATTTCCCCTTCATGGCACCTGGCGTGGTTGTTTGTCCTGCTCCTTGCCCAGCATTTTGTTGAATGAGTTAATGGCATCTGTATCCAATAGGATTCAACTAGAAAACCAGAACCAGTAGGAGATAGATATTAAGAGATTTATTGCAAGGAATTGGCATACATGATTGTATGGTCTGGCTAGGAAAGCCTGAAATCTGTACAATGGACCATCAGGGAGGGCATGATGGAACTCTCCAGAAATGGGTGGAAACTGCTATCCTCAGGTGGAATTTCTTCTTCAGGAAAGCCTCAGCTGTTCTCTTAACACCTTTCAATTGATGGGGTCAGACTTTCCCGGATTACCTAGACTAAACTGCCTTACTTCAAGTCAACTGATTATAGACTTTAATCACATATAAAAATACCTTCACAGCAACACCTAGATTAGTGTTTGAACAACTGGGGGCCAAAGCCTGCCATGTTAATGCATCAAAAGACCATCACAGCATTGGGCTGCTTTCTTTTCCATTAATTGCATGCCATACAGTATCCAGAACTCCCAGAATTCACATTTAAAGGATCTTTAAGTAAACAGTGTACTAGTTATTTGTTGTGGTGAGTATGGTGCCCTGGAACCTAGAAGGAAAGCTGGTTCTGACCACATCATGAGCTTGGTGGCCGTGGACCCTGGGTGGGCCTGGAAGGAAGCAGTCAGTGGGTCAGCTGCCTTTGCCTCCCATCCTCACTTCTCCCCTCACCGCCATCTGGCTTTGGCTTCTCTGCTCTTCTGAGGCCCCTACTTCAAAATCCAAGGGCTTTGTTTGAGACCTTTTCACGCTGAGTCTCCATGTCTGCTGACGTTGACTAGCTGCTGCTTGAAGTTCTCTCCTCTGGGCTTTTGTGATCTCTTCTCGGGTTTTTCTTTTCTTCTGCTGTTCTTCTTTGCCTGTCTCCTGCATATGCTTAGATGTTGTCAGTTTGTGCTCTTGACCGTTCTGTTGTTTTCTGGCCTGGATGCTGTCATCCGCTCTTATGGTCTGTCCCTGACACTGTGTGTGGATGACCCCTGCTTTGATATCACCAACTCCGACCTCCCCCGGGAGCTCTGCACTCAGCTTTCTGAGTGACTCTTGGACCCTTCTAGAATACTGTTGCCTAGAACAGCCCAAGCTGTTTTTGATTGCAATTTATTTAGCCACATTTAATAGCTGAAAATATAATATGGCGTAGAGAGGATTATGGAAGGCACTGCTCTTAGCTGCTTTACTAACCTCCTTTGAAAAACTGGTCCCCTCCTCCCAGAGCCCTTAGTTTCCTAAAGAAGGGCTGTAAATACTTGATCAAAAGAGCTGGTCTGTAGTCCTGAGGGTACCAAGTCAATTCCATGAGTCGGAGAATTTGAAAAGTTATGAAACAGTGTTGACAAATAACTAACATGTTCTCTTCTCTCATTTCTCCAATCAGGCAGAATATGAAGTGGCTGATGATGAGGAGCGAAGAGATTATGGAATGTCAATCTTAGATAGATTCTTCAATAATGAGGTATGTTTTCTTCTTTATAATAAAGATTTGTAAATAACTTACTTAAGTAATTACAGTGCATAACCATTTTTACTTTGTCGGGTAAGATATAACAAATATGCTAAAAGCTTTAACCTCTTATAAATGTTCCTCTTCCACATTCTCATTTGATTCAGTGAGGAAATTAGCAATGAGAACTCTTAGATTCAAAGAATTTCAAAGTTTCTGTGTTTCTTCTAGCAGAACATAGAACTAGAGATTTTTTTTTGCCTCTCTTGCACTAAAAATAACATTTTTTCCTAAAAGCTTTAATGGGTCTTTGTTTTTATACTTTCTGACTCACTAGGTTCTTGGAGTTTGGTATGTTTCTGACGTTAGAGCTGTAACCTGCTTCCTTTCATGTGACTTCTGTTTGGTAGGCCATTAGAGTGTTAAAGAACCTGCTCATGCTCTTGTGATTAATAAATGACAGGACTGGGATTTGAACTCAGCAAGGCTAGGTCCAGACTCTACTACATTGCTGGAAGTAAACCTTTACCAAGTGTATTATTTCCTATTGTTGCTGTAACAAATTACCTTAAGCTTTTAATGACTTAAAACAACACAAATTTATTATCTTCTAGTTCATAAGGTCACAAATCTGAGATGAGTCTCCTGGACTAAAATCAGAAAGATACACACACGTCTCTATGCCTGTATTTCCTCATTTTAAAATTGGGGGTGATTTTAATAGTACTGACTTCATAGTCTTGTTTTTGTTTTTGTGATTCAGACCCAAATGAGTTTTGACTCCAAAGCTTGTGTCTCCCCAGCATCCAGCCTCGCTGATCATTCTTTTCAGATACA
This sequence comes from Galeopterus variegatus, assembly GCF_000696425.1. NCBI lineage: Eukaryota > Metazoa > Chordata > Mammalia > Dermoptera > Cynocephalidae > Galeopterus > Galeopterus variegatus. The sequence goes on along the minus strand of NW_007727724.1, from coordinate 270,625 downwards.
GCCATTACAATGTCTGCATATTTGTAGGTATACCCGGACACTAATTGGGATGAATTGAGAAGTTTCATTTATTTAGTTCTCTTGTCTATTTTATTAGCTCCTTTTATTTCCTTCACCTTTCCTGAAGAAATACCTACATAGCAAAGGAGGTCATTAAGAAGAGAGAAATAATTTAGACCTGAATTACGGTGGATATAGCAAATGTAGAGGAGGAAGGGAGGCGCAATTAAACACCTGCAGCCTGGTGTCTTAGTCTCTTTGTGCTGCTATATATAACAGAATACAGCAGGCTCTGTAATTCATAGTGAGCAGGAACCTATGGGCTCACAGTTCTGGAGGCTGGGGAATCCAATTCAAGTTGCCAGCATCTTTCAAGGGTCTTTTTGTTGCATCATCAAATGATGAAAGGGCACAGAGAGAGAGATCACCTATGCCCATGCCCAAGAGGTGGGGGGAGGAGAGAGAGAGAGAGAGAGAGAGAGAGCATGCAAATACACATACCCAAGAGTGAGGAAAGAGAGAGCAAGAGATAGAAAGATCGTGCCTGTGCCCAAGAGCTGGGGGAGGGGGAGCACCCATGGTGGGTGGTGGGGGCAGAGGGGACACAGAGAGAGAGAGAGAGAGCCTGTGCCCAAGAGTGGGGTGAAGAGCCTTTGCCCAAGGGGACAGGGGGTGGGTAGAGAGCATGAGTGAGCAAGCACCCATGCCCAAGATGGGGTGAACCTATTCTCACAGTAAGTCCATTCATGAAGACCTAAACACCTCTTAAAGGTCCCACCTCCCAATACCATCACAATGGCAATTACATTTTAACGTGAGTTTTGGAGGGGACAGACATTCAAACCATGGCATTTGGTAATAGTGAGTGATGTGTATGGGCTACCTGAAGATGTTGTAATTAGAATGCTTTTTTTTTCTTACCATCAACTGGGAAAACTGCCACATTCTTCCTCTTCTCTACCTGGTGGCCCTGCCCTTGTGCTTTTCTAAAAAAAAAAAAAAACAATGATTCACATCATCTTTATAGTTTTTCTTTTTCTTATCTTGTCTTTGAAAACAAAAACAACAAACATTCCTTTCTTTTGCATACTGAAAAAGGAGCTCCTTGAGGTCACTCAAATTTCAACAACCCAGAATATCTAAAGTACCTAAAAGTAAAGCAAGACTGTGTGTTGATTCTTACATTTCTTTATCCTGTCACTCAGGCATTCTTTTTTTTTTTTGTCCTTTTTGAGACCGGCCGCACCACACTCAGTCAGTGAGCGCTGTGAGCGCACCGGTCATCCCCATATAGGATCCGAACCCGTGGCGCAGCGCTCCCAGCGCCGCACTCCCCCGAGTGCGCCACGGGCTCGGCCCTCAGGCATTCTTAGTTTTTCTCAATTTTCTTAGTTTTCCTCTCAGGGTTCCCAAATATTAAAATTCAGCCAAATTTGAATTTACAATTTAAAGGAATTGTGACCAAAACCAAGTGGGATTTATCCCAGGAATTCAAAGTTGGTTCAATATCTGAAAAATTAATATAATTTATAATAAATAGCCAAATTTGAATTTACAATTTAAAGGAATTGTGACCAAAACCAAGTGGGATTTATCCCAGGAATTCAAAGTTGGTTCAATATCTGAAAAATTAATATAATTTATAATAAATAGCCAAATTTGAATTTACAATTTAAAGGAATTGTGACCAAAACCAAGTGGGATTTATCCCAGGAATTCAAAGTTGGTTCAATATCTGAAAAATTAATATAATTTATAATAAATAGCCAAATTTGAATTTACAATTTAAAGGAATTGTGACCAAAACCAAGTGGGATTTATCCCAGGAATTCAAAGTTGGTTCAATATCTGAAAAATTAATATAATTTATAATAAATATAATACAGCTTATTAATATAATAAAGGACAAAAAAGACATGATCATCTTAATAGGCACAGAGAAAGCATTTGACAACACCCATACCCCTTCATGACAAAATCTCTCAACAAACTAGGAATGGAATAGAACTTGCTCAGCCTGAGAAAGGATATCTACAAAATATACACAGCTAACATAATACTTAAGTGTGAAAGACTAGATGCTTTCCTCCAAGATTAGGAACAAAATGAGTGTGTTCGCTCTCACCACTTCTTTTCGACTAAAGTTTCTGTTGTGCTGGAGGTTCTAGCCAGGGAAGTTAGGCAAGAAAAAGAAACGTATCCAGATTGAAAAGGAAGAAGTAAAACTATCTCTATTTGCAGATGACACGATCTTGTATGTAGAAAATCCTAAGGAATCCACATGTAAAGAAAAAACTACTAGAGCTAATAAATGAGTTTGGCAAGGTAGTAGGATACAAGATTACTGTACAAAATTCAATTGTGGTTTTTTTTTTTTTTTTGTCTTTTTCGTGACCGGTAAGGGAATCGCAACCCTTGGTGTGACGTCGCCCACACTGTGCTCAGCCAGTGAGCGCACCGGCCAGTCCTATATAGGATCCAAACCCGCGGCAGGAGCGTCGCTGCGCTCCCAGCGCCTCACTCTCCCGAGTGCGCCATGGGGCTGGCCCTCAATTGTGTTTCTGTACACTACCAATTAAAATTTAAAAAGTTAGGAAAGCAATTTCATTTACATAACATCAAAAAAGAATAAAATACTTAGTTATAAATATAACAAAATAAGCGCAACACTTATGCACTAAAAACTACAAAACATTGAAAAATTAAAGAAGACCTAAATAAATGGAAGGACATCCCATGTTTATGGATCAGAAGACTTAATATTGTTAAGATGGCATTACTCCTCAAATTTATCTATAGATTCAATACAGTCCCTATCAAAAGCCTAGCTGCTTTGTTTGCAGAAATTAACAAACTGATCTTAGAATTCATACAGATATTCAGGGTACCCAGAATAGTGATAAACTTCTTGAAAAAGAATCACGCCTCAATTTCAAAACTTATTACTACAACAGTGTGGTACTGGCATAGGGGTAGACATATAGGTCAATGGTATAGAATTGAGAGTTCACAAATAAATTCATGCATTTACAGTCAATTGACTTATGATCAGGGTACCAAGACCATTCAACGATAAAGAATAGTCTTTTCAACATGTGGTGGTCAAACAACTGGTTAGCCACAGGAATGAATCTGGATCCTCACACCATAGACAAAAAATTAACTCCAAATGGATCAAAGACCTAAATGCAAGAGCGAAAACTATACAACTCTTAGAGGAAAGCATAGGTATGAATCTCAAGACCTTGAATTAGTCAATGATTTCTTAGATATGACACTTAAAGCACAAACAGCAAAAGAAATTGTAGGTAATTTGGACTTCATCAAAATTAAAAACTTTGTGCTTCAAAGAACACTATCAAAAAAATGAAAAGATAATCTACAAAATAGGAAAAAGTATTTGCAACCATATATCTAAGGGTCTAATATTCAGAATATGTAGAAAATGCTTACAACTGAACAATAAAAGGAAAACCCAATTTTTTAAAAAAAATAGAAAAATAAACATATTTTTTAACACAGGAAAATAAGCATATTTCTGCAAAATCCACCCCCCACCATTAGACTTTTCTGTTAGAGTTCCCTGTCTCCAAAATGTAAAAAGCAAGGCACTGAGTCCTTTGGTAAATTTGCCCTGGTAACACCTATTCTGGGAAACGATCCTTGTTTGTTAGTTTAAAGCCTCACAGAAGTCTCAGTTGTGCCTTTATTGTGTCTAGCAGCGGGCCAGTGGGACTGCTCCTCGAGTCTCCTCTCTGCACTCACCTCTCTGCTCGTGGAGACTAGAAGCATTGCTTTTCCTTTCCGTGGGAATAAATAACTATTAACACAAAAACTTTCCAAGATACTGAAAATAGGATCTCTGTTTGGAGTTAAATCACTAAACAGTTTTAATAGAATCAACCTGTCATTTAGTTTCAGAAAATTGAGACCTTTGGAAGGGAAATAAGACTGTTGGAATATTGGCTTTGTTTTTGAGAAAATTTTGTGGTGTTTCTGCTGTCTGCAGTGCCTGGAACAACACATATTTGTTGAGTAAACGAATGACCAGACTTCTTTTCTTAAATGGTAAAATGAATTGACCCGTTTGTTCTTATCATGGCCGTGCTGTGTAGAGAGAAACTGGACTCTGGGGTCTGGCAGGGTGTGGTTCAATCTCGCTCTCCCCCTTGTTCCTGTGGGTGCACTGGCATGTTTTGTAACTTCCCACACCTCTTCATCCATCAGAGTTGTTGTGAGGCTAAATGAAATAACATACATTAAAATGCCTCAAATGTATGAGATAATTTAAATGACAGCTATTAATCATTATTAATTATAAAAATAGTGTTGACTTTTTAATGCAAGTTTTCTCATTGTTGCATATTTCTATCAGTAGTTCAGTTTCTTTGATGAAAGAGCTGCTTCAATTTATAAAAAACACAAAGCTTTGCTGTGGTAACTGGGCTCTACCGCAGTCAGAAATCAGTCTGCAATACGTTTGTTGTTTCTAATGACAAATTAAGTGTACAGCTGAACATGGAGACAGTATTTTTTTTCATTGAACCTGAATAATGGTTTTGTCGTGTGTTTTCTTTTTCCACAATCCTTACCTTTTAATTTCATAAAGAGGATGGGAACTGGCACTAGGGCCTCTGTGAGTGGGAATGTGAAGTGGTAGCACCTTTGGAGGCATTTTCACAGTAAATACCGACATTTAAAATGAGTGTATCCTTTGAGATAGCAGTTCTATTTTTAGGAATCTATCCTGTAGAAACATATGTGTACAAAGATGTTTATGGCAGTGTGTTTGAAGTGGGAAAACTGGCAACTAGAATGTTCAGTAGAGTCAGAAAAACCCAAACACTGGAAAACCACACAGTCATTAAAGAAAATGTGGTCACTCTATAGGTGTTAGCATTAAAATCTACATGTATATTTTTCCCATTTGTATGAGGAAAAAGAAACTGTGTGTATTTCTGAGGGTGTGTGTGTTGTGTGTGTGTGTGTGTGTGTGTGTGCATGTGATTTTTAATTCTTAATTGTAGTTAAGAAGCACATAAAAAGATTTATCACCATGACCATTTCTATGTATACAGTTCAGTGGTATTAATTACATTCACATTGTTAATGCAGCCAGTCTCCAGAATTTTTCCATCTCACAGAACTGAAGCTCAGTACCCATTAAACAACAACTCCCCATTTCTCTCTCCCCTCAGCCCCTGGCAACCACCCTTCTGCTTTCTGTCTATGAATTTGACTACCCTAGGTACTTCAAAAGTGGAATCATATGGGATTTGTCCTTTGTGTTTGGCTTATTTCTCTCAGCATAATGTCCTCAAGGTTCGTCCATGTTGCAGCATGTGTCAGAATTTCCTTCCTTTTTAAGGCTGAACACTGTTCCATCACATGGATAGACCACATTTTGTTTGTCCATCCATCTGTTTATGGACACTCGTGTCATTCAACTTTTTGACTGCTGTGAATAATGCCACAGTGGACATGAGTGTGCAGACACTTCTTTGAGACCCTCCTTCCCACAACAGGCTGAACTCCAGTGAGGGGACTGGGTGGAGGGTGCGGATGGCATTTCAACTTGTGTTTTACACTTTATGTTTTCATTTTTTATAATAAGCATTAGGTTCTGTATGTGCTAAATTATGAAATAACTAATTGTTGTGTATTTGGTTTGTACTGTATTAATAAGTTGGCAGCCTCTTTACCAGAAATACCTCCAAGTGTTGTGAGAGAATGTAGATCAAGACTGAAGCAGAACCCTTCCAAAAAAGTCTTTGAGGAGTGCACTGGGTAAGTGGCTGGTGCCCAGCCCTGTACATGTTATCTGTGGCTAGCCCCAAGATAGATGGGCTTGCAGGAGGTTGCTCCGAATGAGACAAGTTCTTACCAGAGTACTTTCCAAATTAAAATGATCACTCGCACTAGAAAGAGGTGACTGGAGAGTAATAAGTACAGTACGTAAGTGGAACACTGAAACGGGTCATGTTGCTGTGTCCTAGCATCCCTGTGATGGCTCCGGGCCCTCTCCGGTCAGCCTTTCAAATGCTCGTGTCTAGGATGAAAAGATTCCGATAGAATGTTTTATTAAACCTAAACACTCACCAAAAATGTCTTTTTTCTGGATCTTTGCAATTTGGACAGGATAATTCTAAGGCAGAGAACGTTGGGTAAATCCAGCTTCTCTATTCACACAGGAGAAAGAACGGATTCTGAGGTGCTCTGGTCTCAAACGTGCAGTGCTGTGTGTGTGTGCGCAGATAGTCACTCGTTTGACAGATGAGGAGGCTGAGGCCCTGGGAGCCGTGGGAAAGCTTGTTCTTTGCTCAGAGGGCAATTAGAGTGACATATCCATTGCATTTTTAAAGATTGCTCTGGCTGCAATTTAGAGGATGGCTTGAAAGGAGGAAGAATGGGTCCAAGACAATGGCCTTAGAGTCTGTGGCAGTTGTTCAGGTGAGGTGTGAGGGCTGCCTGCACTAGGGCGATGACAGTGGTGTGGAGGTAATGAATGGATTTCAGAAACAATGAGGAGGCTGATGGGCATGGGGACGTGTCAAATTGGAGGTGTGTTTCAGTCACCAAGCGAAGCCATGAGGTAGACAGCTAAATCCTGAGTGTTCATCTGAGAGGCATAGGAGACTGGGTTTGGAGGTCATAACCTCTGCTGAGGTCTGACTGAGGTCGTGGCAGCAAGGCCGGTGGTAGGAAGTGTGGACAGAGTGATAACTGGAGAGCCTGTGGGCCCTCTCCACACCCATCACTCTTCTGCTCACACAGTCTGGCATCTGTCCCCTCCCTCCACCACTGTAGGTTATTGGTGACCTCAGTCAGAACTGCGTTGTGGAGGGAGGGGACAGGTGCCAGACTGTTAGTGGAAGGAAGGATGATGCTTGATAAAGAAGCCAGATTCCAGGCCTGAAGAGAGGCCATGTGCTGGGGACACAGGAGCGGGGGGTGGGGGGGACATTTCAGGAGAAGGGATGTGTCTGTAGTAGCTGCTGTGGAGGCTATGTAGTTTTAATGCCCAAGGAGGTTTTAAAACCTTATCTTAGACTTATCTTGATGTTTCAAGTGGGGCACCAAACCACAGAGAGTTGAATTCATTCATTCATTCATTCAACAAATAATTTATTTAGGGTCTATTATGTGCTAAGCACTGTCCTAGGCACTTGGGGTATGTGGGCGAATGTAACAGACAAACTTCTGCCTTCAATCAGCTCACGTGCAGCAGGGGATGGCTCACCTGGCCCATGCTAGGGCGTGGGGGGCTGGGTCTAGAACCTGTGATACTTTAAGAAGGTGACTGTATTGGAAATAAAAAACAAGGCTTCCTGTCTACCCATGGCTTCCTCCTGAGGCATAGGTGCTCTGCACAATGAGGAGCTGAGTGGTTTAGAAGTTTATTCCCTTTGGTGAGAAATCCAGTGGCCAGTCCCATGTCCCACAGATAAGTGGATTTCATCTCATCTTTCTGCAAGCCAGGTGTGTGGCATTGGACTAGAACCTTCCTTTCTGACCTTCAGACTGCTCCTCGGAAAATGGATTATAGTAGATGTTCTCTAGGATTTTTAATTTCAAGCCATCTTTTATTCTTGTTGGATATTCACATTAATGGAATTCTAATGTTTGCGACTTAAATTTCCTCTGCAAAAAGATGTTGGCCCTGTCTGATCACCTCCCTCTGGTATGGCAGACAGGACAGGTATGGTCTTGGGTCCCTGGTTAAGACCATCCTGGGGCACTGTGGTGAAAATCACAATTCTTCCTCCCTTGCTCTGGGATGTTGAAGAAGCCAGGGGGGAGGGGCTCGTCTTTCCGTCCTTCCTTCGTTCTTCAGATTCCTCTCCTGGGTGTGTACGTGTCCTTGTGCATGTGCGCTAGAGACGTGGGAGTAATAACAACAGTGATAGCCTTGGAAGGGCTCATCCACTTACCCCTCTCAGTGACTGTTTGAGGTGGGCATGAATACTACCCCTATTTTACAGGAGGAGAAACTGAGGCCATAAAGGTTGGGTAACTTACCTCAGGTCCCTCAGCCAGTGAGTGACAGAAGCAGGACTTGCCTATCCAGGTGTTCTGGCGGTTCATGCCCTTGACCTCTCTGCTGCCGTATAGGTGACTCTTTCACTGAATCTTGCACTGGGGAGGCATGTTGCTTGAGGACAGAGCAGTTGGCACCCTCCTATGGACACATTCCCCAAGAAGAGTTGTCCTGTTTTACTGCTCTTCTCGTTGCTGTTTTGCTGCTGTTTTCACTGATGGCATTAGAACCTAGTGTGAACTCCTATAAATGCAAAGTCAATATATTGAATTGTGTGTGATGATTGATTTTCATATTCAGTGCTCGTTAATGCACTAAAACAGTTTTCATATTGTAATGCAACAAATTTATATAATTGCATAAAATCTTTTTCTAGAGTTGTTCATAACTATTTAAGTGGGAAACCATTTGAAGAATACCAAGAAAGCTCATATTTTTCCCAGTTTTTACAATGGAAATGGCTGGAAAGGTATGTTCTAATGTTAAACTCAATAGTAGTGCATACTGATTGATGCACTGTCAAAATACTGTTGGAAACCTGGAGTTGTATATGGTATTTTTGTACAGAAATTATTAATAGGTATTGTACACTTTCTTCTGATTTAATTAAGTCTGTTCTCTCTTTTTAAAATGGCAGTTAGCCCCGCTGGTGCAGTGGTTAGATGGTAAAGCTTGTCTCAGACCTACAGTGACATGACGCGATGCAGGGACTGAGGCTTTGTGGTGCTTTGCAGTCTAAGCCCCTGCTCAGCCTCCTGCCAGCTGTGGCCTCAGGCAAGCAACATAGCCTTTATGAGCTTCTGGTCCTTGTTCTGTACAATGGAGTTAATTATAAAATCACCTGGGAGATGAGTGAAATGCCTAGCATGATGTTTGGTGCATAAAATACGTGCTCAGAAAGTGTTAGCTGCTACTAGTGCGATTACTATTATTACCATTATCATTGATGGATTAAGTTTCCAGTTCTAGTTCATACATTTTCTTTTGAGATGCTGGATATAAGCATTTCTTTGAGGTTCTTTTTTCAAAGGACAGCATGCTGCATATGTGTCGTTTTCCACGACAACTATCTTGCTGACAGGGTCAAGAAGGTGTGCCTAGACTGTGCCATGACTTAAAAACATTGATGTTTCCTAGTGTGGGCTGATTGCAGACCTGTCTTTAGTTAGTAAGAATAACTGGACTGTTTGGCATCTTGCTTTAATGTTTTCAGTCCATCTTAAAAGTGCTCATGTTTTTCTTAGTGCAAGTCGAGAGCTGTCCCACTGCGGGGGTGTCACAGTCCCTGACTACAGACGCCCTTTGTCCTGGGCATTCCCTTTGAGCAATATGGTTCAATAAATAAGGCTAAGACAGGAGCTAGATAGGCTTTTCTGTTTTAAAATAACAATGCGATGTGAGACCTGAAGCTTTTTTTTTTAATTGATTAGGCAACCAGTAACAAAGAACACATTTAGACATTACAGAGTTCTGGGAAAAGGCGGATTTGGAGAGGTGAGTAACGTGTGCCAGCTGCATGCAGCTCTTCTAGATAGGCCGATGGCAAGGCCATCACGAGGTGTGGGCTCCAGGCAACGCTCAGCTTCACCAGCGCTTTCATGTCCTTATTGTGCGCTGTGGGAGTGACTTTGGCCAACTCTGAGAATTAGGATGGAACGTTGAGCAAAAGGTACTTTGCTACAAGTTTTTAAAAAAATCTCCTATCTTTGTGACTCCACTTCTACTTAATATTTCTGACAGAAGCTGTTTTCTTGTGCTCAGTGTTCAAGCTCAGTCCATTTGTCCAGATTAGAAGACTAGATTCTGTTTCCATGTTGTGGAATTTCCATTATTCTATTTCCATAATTTAGGAATACCCCTAAAATTTATGTAGTACAGAGTACATTATTAAATATGCTCATTTAACCTAACTCTGTTTTGACATATATGTACCTTGTACCTACATCAAAAGGTGTCTGAAAATGTGTCAATTTGGAAAAATCCTAAGGAAACTTACAGATTCATGATAGGTGGTGTTTAAATACTATGGCTGTCCTAGACCGAGAGGTCTGGGGTGAGTGGACAGAGAATAGCCTGCAGTTCTGGTTTGGTGATGTAAAGAGATTGTTGGTTACCTCGTTAATTACCTGGAGTGATCATATTCAGTTCAAGGGTATTAAGTCCCCAAGAGCCAGGAGAGCAGTTGGGTAACTAATGTTGTATGTTTAAGTCAGAGGCGGGTTACACTGCCCAGGTGTGATCTAAATCAGGCATGCTCCCATATTGCAGTTAAAAGGAAAAGCTGCCAGTATTGCCTTAAAATTAATTAGAAATCTGACCCAAGAGGCATTACAGTACAAGTGAGATCTGTTATACATTTTCAGTTTGACATGGCAAGAAATTGGTCAACATAGTTACTACTTCAGGAAAATTAGCAGTTTTATGCCTCTAATGCAATCCTGGAGACCTATTAGAATATTCTGCTCTTTCAGTCCAGATTCCCATAGTGCACTTGCTTTTCCAGATGCTAACACCTCTTCCGGTGGTCTTGAAAGGGCAGATGTAATTGGTCTTATTCTGACAACAGTCATTCTTTTGCTTGTGCTTGAAGTCCTCCAAAACCGATGTGTAGGTTCTGCGGCAAGCTCAGTGGAGGGTTGGGCAGGAGTCTGCCTTCGCAGTTTCAGAGGCAGCAGAGAATAGTGGAAAGAGCATACATTTCGGAATTGGGCAGACCCGAGGTCAAGTTCCTGGCCGTCCCTTCCAGTTGTGTGATCTTGGGTTCACCATCTTGCCCTCACCCTTAGCAAGGGGATAATAATAATCCCTGATCACTGGATAGTTGTGTGAAGCAAATGACTGTTATGTCTAGCTCCCTTCCACCTCTGCCTTAAAACGAAAGGAGATTACAAAGCATTACCTATTCTATAGTATGAGCCCAATTTTGCCCTAAAAGGCAGGGGTGGGGGGCAGGTATGCATTCTTACATACACATGTACCAAGGGAGACTTAGAAGTCTGTTTAGGAAGATACTAATGATAGTTGTCTTGGAATTACAGGTGAGTTGTTTTTATCATTGTCCTCATTACTTCCAATATTTTCCACAGTGAACTTCATATTACTTTTACCATCAAAATTATTTTATTGATGGATACAATTACATTATATCTTATGTTTGCTTTTAAAGTAATCTTCTGTGTGGAGTATTGTGTGTGTGGGGTGGTTGATGTGGGTGTGTCTGTGGCATGCAGTGGGTGAGAGTCACAATATCCATTTATTGATAACCCAGGAGCTGGGGGACTGGTCCCTGGGGGCTCTTTATACTTTCCACTTGTGTATGTTTGAAACTTTTCATGATGTAAAGGTAATATATAAATACTACCTTAAGAACTAACTAATAGAATAAAGGTATGAAAATATATGAATTCTATGAAATGTATTTCCCTGTATTCTTGAATTTTTTAATTAAAAAACAATCTTTTTAGTTTCATATTTTAAAGCTTTTGCTCTTTTACAAATAAAACAGACATATTGGACGTATTTAAATTAAACAAATGCACCATGATCACCTCTGAACAAGTTCCAGTTGCACCCTGTCCTAGAGCTTATAAAGCACAGCGTCATGCTCGCTTGGTTCTCTCAGTGGCCTTTGTTGATGAGAAGCTGAGAAGAAGGGACAAGCTGAGAAGTAGGGAGCAGCTCCGTGTGTCCACTATTGATGTGGTCTGGGCTCGTTAAACACTGTTGCTGGTCTTTACCACAGAGGGTTATCTGCAAGAAAACAGTTTTCTTTGTGTGGCCTAAGAAATGTCAGGTGTACGTAAATTTTTTTTTTTTTTTAACTAGGTTTGTGCCTGTCAAGTGCGAGCTACAGGAAAACTGTATGCCTGCAAAAAGCTAGAAAAAAAAAGAATAAAGAAGAGGAAAGGTGAAGCTATGGCTCTAAATGAAAAGAGAATCCTAGAGAAAGTGCATAGTAGATTTGTAGTAAGTGTCTCCTTTTAGCCTTCACTGTGTATTGCTTGATTAGTAGCACTTTTATCAGCTGACCTGCTGCTAAGCTACTTTGGGTCAAGCCTTAGAAGTCATTTGGGGTTTTTCTCGATTTACTTTATGTGGGGTTCTGCTGTCTCTCGCTGATAGCAGGTGATAGGTGCTGGGAACAGTTTTGTTTTTAGTAACAGCCTCTTCTTTCCTATCCAAACCCTACAAACATAAAGTAGATGAAACCCTGCTTCTGACCACTGCCTTGTTATGATCCGTATCCACCACCGCTCATTCTGTCAGTTGCTTTTCACGCCTTCCAGTGAGTGTACAGAGGATTGTCAAGCTCTAAGTTCCTTGGTGTTTCCTGGTGAAGTGCTCTCTCCTTTCCTGTGACGGCCAGAGCTCATCTCAGCTTGCTGTCACCTCCAGCCTGTGGGGCACTGTGACTTTGATGTGCTCGAAAATACTTTCTCTTGCCTTCTTCTCATGTGGGCCTCCTCTCTTTGGCTTCAGTCTGTTTTCCATCTTTTTCCTTTCTCTGACATCTGGTAAGTTTGCCTTTAGGCCCTCAACTAGCATATTGCAATTGTATGAAGCCCTCAAATTCCAATGTTCCTGTTACTGGTGAGGACAGAACATTGGGCAAGCTGGTGTGTGAGTTTCGAGGAGCAATTCCAGGCTTTGGGCTGTGCGCTGTGTGTTTTTCTTCTCCAGACCTCGTTTCTCTCCACCTAATTATACATTTCCTGCAGCATCTACTGCAGTAAGAAGGCTGGTGAAGGAGAGTGTGAACAGTGTGAAATAATTTGTGGTGTTGGAGTTACTTCCTCAAAGTCATTTATTTCTCAGCACTGAGGTCAGCTACTTTGTGCTGGGGAAAAAATGTTCCAAAACAATATGTCTTCACAGCCAGCATCTGAATTTAATAGCACGGGTTCGTGTGTATGATTTGTCAGTCTCACATGCAGCATCATGAAAATCTTCAATAAAATGGGCTCATCTTGGAGTTGCTTTGCACATATTTATGTAACTACTTCAAAACACAGGAATCCACATCTAGCTTTGTGAAAGAGACATAAGAAGTAGTTACAGTTTATTCTATTTAAATAATTTGGTTTCTGTATTGTTGGCCTCTCCCAAGGACAGATATTTTTCTTCCTCTATGATTCTGTTTTTCTCTCCATGCTTACAGTTGATTAGTGGATTCTGACCCATGCTGTGTCACGTTCATCCCCACCGTCAGCCTAACCCACGGCAACAGCACCTCTCCCTGGAACTCCCTGCCTCTGCCTGGGTTCTTGCCCCTCACGATCTGTTCTCCATGGAGCAGTACAGGCAGTCTTTGGAAAAGTTGAATTGGTCATACACTTTCCTGATTAAAACTCTCCAGTGGCTGCCCATCACACTAACAATACAGTTAGACTCAGATCTGGCCTGAGGCACTGGGGGACCTGGCTCTTGCAGCCTCTGTCACCCCATCTCATCCCACCCTCTCCCACATCAAGCCTGGGACCTGGCCGTGCCATCTCCCTGAAGCGTGGCTGCCTCTTTTCTTGTCTTGGATCTCATTCCCTCCAGGAATTTTATGTCTGTCTGATGTTTTCTTTGTGTTCATTCATTTGTCATCTGTCACCTGCCCAATATCCTGCTGACCTGTGATACGAGAATAGCTGTGCACCCAATCCCTAGAACAAGGCAGGCTGATAGAAGGTTCTCAGTATTATTTTAATATGTATTGAGTGAATTTCAAATGAATATTCACAAGAGGAGAGAAAGTAAGGGGTCCTTGTTAATTCAAAGGAAGGACTAGTGAGAAATTCTTGCGGTATAACTCTGGTGTGTTCCATGCCAGCCCATGACCACAGTGGGCAGCAGGGCCTCCTTGAACACCTCGTCCCCTCCTCTCCCCTGTACTCAGTGCTCTCCCCCTCTACCTGCAACTGGTATTTTCTTTCTTACTGTTTTAATACATTGTGACCAAGTTGGATTTATTCTAGGAATGGAAACCAACTAATTTAAATTAAATTGCATCGCTAAAATAAAGGGAAAAAAACATATAGTCGTCTCAGTAGGTGCAGGAAAATCTTTTAATAAAATTCAATCCTATGTCATGATTAAAAATTCTATAAGCGAGCCAGGCATAGAAGGAAACTTTCTTTGAAAAATCTCTAGCACACATCATACTTAATGTGGAAATATTGAAAGTTTTCCCATGAGATCTGGAATGGAACTGGGATACATGCCGTCACCATTCCTATTCAGCATTAAATTGGAGTTTCTAGCCAGTGCAGTAAGATAGGGGGAAAGGTGAAAGCAATTCAGGTTAGAGAAAGAAGAAAAAGAGGTAAAAACAGTCATTATTTTCAAACATCGTGATTGTATGTGGAGATAGTCCCAGACTTTCTAGATAACCAACTGAGGATTTAGCAAGGGATAAGGATGTGAATCAGATGCAAACAATTAGAAAATAGACATTTGGGCTGCTGGTTAGTTCAGTTGGTTACAGTGCGGTGTTGGTAACACGAAGGTCAAAGGTTTGGATCCCCATACTGGCCAACTGCCCGGAAAAAAAAAAAAAAAAAAAAAGAAAGAAAATGGACATTTTCAACTGAGGATTTAGCAAGGGATAAGGATGTGAATCAGATGCAAACAATTAGAAAATAGACATTTGGGCTGCTGGTTAGTTCAGTTGGTTACAGTGCGGTGTTGGTAACACGAAGGTCAAAGGTTTGGATCCCCATACTGGCCAACTGCCCGGAAAAAAAAAAAAAAAAAGAAGTAAGAAAATGGACATTTTATTGATACCATCAAGAAACATCTAAGTCTAAGCAAAGATATAACAAAATTGTCCAAGACTTCTAAACTGAGAACTATAAAATGCTATTACAAGAAATTAAAGAAGGCCCAAATAAACGAGGGAGACCATGCCCCCAAATTGGAAGACTCAGTGCTATGAAGATGCAGTTCTCCCCAGTTGATCTGTAGATTAAATGAGTTGAATGCAGTCCCAGTTAAAATCCCAGTAGGATGTGTGTGTGTGTGCGTGTGTGTGTGTGTGTGTGCGTGAGAGAGAGAGAATTGACATACAAACCAATAGAAAAGTGAGCAAAAAACAGGCATTTTACAAAAGAGGATACAAGTGGTTACTAACTATATGAAAAAGTGTAAGAAAAGTGTCTAAGTTTCTTATATATTTGCATATACCAAGAAATGGAGATTAAAATCACAATAAGATACCTCTATACCTCCATCAGGATAGCTCAAACTAAAAAGATTGACAATACAAAGTGTTGGAAGGATGTGGGAAAGCAGGACCTCTCTTGCACTGCTGGTGGGGGTGTAACTTGAGTGCTGAATGCAGGTGCTCCCGACGTACAGAATGTTGGTGCACAAATGACTAGAGCACAGTTGGAGGAATTGTAATCTGAAGTGTCTTTGTGAAGTTTTGCCACCTATTCACTGAGACATAGAAAGTTCTCTCCTTTTGATACAGAGCTGCGGTAAGATCTTCCATAGGTTAAAGATCCAAGAGGTACGTTTCACACGGTGTACATTTCTCTGAAGCATATATTATTTGAGTGTTCAAAATTAATTAATTAATTAATTTATTTATTTTTGGAGTTTGGCTGGTTAAGGGGATCCGAACCCTTGACCTTGGTATTGTAACACCATGCTCTAACCAACTGAGCTAACCAGCCACCCATGGGTGGTTCTAATTATAAATCCAACATGGATTATGGAAATATTTTTAGCAAATAGAGTAAATTACCAAGGAATGAGCAGGGCTTTTTTGTGCTTTGTTTTTTATGATGTTGTCTTTAGGTTAGTTTAGCCTACACTTATGAAACCAAAGATGCCTTGTGTTTGGTGCTAACCATTATGAATGGAGGGGATTTGAAGTTTCACATTTACAACCTGGGCAATCCCGGCTTTGATGAGCAGAGAGCTGTTTTCTATGCTGCAGAGCTGTGTTGTGGCTTGGAAGATTTACAGAGGGAAAGAATTGTATACAGGTAAGAATGGTGCTACCTGCTGGAGCCCATGAGCCTCAAAGCCTGTTCCTCCCGAGCCCTAGGCTTCCCCCATTTCACACTGGCCACCTAGGGGCTGGGCAGGAGAGCAGCTGAGAACCCCTTGGTGGTCACTCACACTGCAAAGATGGCCAATCAGAGGTGACCTTGGTTTTCTTTTTAGTTTCTCTTTAATCTCTAATAAATTGTCTTTTTGAAGCAGAAGTTTATTAATCAAATAAAGATAGTGCTACTCACATAAGCATAAGAGCCTATTTCCAAGATTCTTAGATAATTTGACAGTTCTAATAAGGATATTCAGTGTGTCCCACCAAAATAACATAACAAATTTCTTAAAATAATATATTCTTTTTTTTTTTTTCATCTTCAAATTCAGTAAAGAAAATCAAATTAAACTTAATAGTTTGTTTTAATCAGTATATTACATTTTAGGAAAAACAGTTCCTCCATTTATCCCTTAAATGCTGGCATTCCTGGTCTCCAGTCTCTTCTTAGTCACTCTCCCTGGGCTGTTTCATTCATTCCCTTGTGTGGGTTCATCTGCTAGTTATGTGCAGATCATTCTCTAATAGATATTCCTGGTCTCAACCTTTTGGCTAGAGTCCAGAGGGACCTGTATATCTCTTGCCCTCCCCCTCCCCATCCAGTTGGTCACCATATTTTCTGGGGCTACAGGCTTATTTCCTGTCTTCCTTAGGTCAGCTGGCAGGTAGAAACTTGACGGGTCTCCTTGACAGAGTCTTGCCCCAGTCCTTTTCCATGAGGTTGCTGACAAGGTCTTTCTGAATGCAGTTCTGATCCTGTCATATCACCTCCCTCTGGGGACCCAGTAGTGTCTCCCTTGTTACCTTGTAAGCCAGGCCCTTGTGACCCTTTATGATGAGGCTCCCCACTTACTTCTCCAGCCTCTTTTGTGTCCTGCTGCTGCCACATGGGACCCTCTACCCTGTTATATGAGCATATTTGCCTTTTCCAGTATGCCTCATGTGTCCTCAGGTCTCTGTGCCTTTGCACGTTCTTGTCCTCTGCTACGTGCCCTTCTTCACTGCAGCCTCTCATCCTGTCTCCTGTCATTATGAGAAACTCCTGCTTGTCTTTCCAGAGTTAGCCCAGTGATGTCCCACTTCCTGGCAGCAGAGTGCGCACTCCCTCTCCAGTGTCCCCACAGTACTCCGTAGTTGTCTTCTCTCAGAGCAGGCCATGCCACACTGTGAGCGTCTTAGAAGTCCTCGATCTTACTTATCCCTATTCTGATGGGCTTTCGACTTTCCTTTGTCTTACATGTCCCATAGGCAAGTTAAATATCTGCGGAGGACCAGATACCAGGTGCAGCTTTGGGGTTGACGTGGTCCACCTTGAGTCATTGAGCAAGGGGTGGATTGTTGCCCTGGCAAGATTCCTCTAGAGATATAGGGAGTCGTCTGAATTGAGGATCCCTTGGTGCTGTTACTTAGAGTGAGTCTTGTGGCTCTGAAGCATGGAACAAACCTGTAAGAGTTTTGATTCCTACATTGCTCCTGGAGTAAGTCACAGTTTTACAGGTGGTTACAGTTAAGCCCCCCGTGCTTGCCTACAGTCTTAAGATGAATTACTGGATTGGCTAGAGTATTCCCACTTCCCCCATCCTTTAACCTTGGCTCTCACTTGCCCTCCAGGCTGAGGCAAGACACAGTCACCTGCACTCACTATGTGCTGGCCCATGTCTGCCTGTCCACCGCTGTGTCCACAGTACTTGCCATCAGCAGTTATCACTAAGTATTTGTTGAATGAATGACTGGTGGCTTTAAGCTTCTAATTGTGCCCTCTTTTTTCCAAGGACCTCTTAAAGCCTTACTTGCGTGCCTCCAAGGAAAGGTTTTTTGTGTCCTTTCCTGTTTTGAGAGATTGCCACTTCACCATTTTTATCAAACCAGGTTCCAGAAAGATGATCTTCCCTATTGCAGTACGGATAAAAATGCTTTAATTTTTCAGCAGTCTGAAGGTCAGGAACGAGGAGGAATATCTGTCTGAGGCAATTTAGGCAGGGCTTCAAGCAGTCGTTAGCAAACAAGATGTTACCAATCAGAATTGTAAGCCTCAGGCCACCTCACTGTCCCCAGGGATCTACCTGGAGAAGCACAGCTGCCTGGGGCGTGGTGAGGGGAAGTACAGCTGTGAAGCCTGGGCCTCCCCTAGAAGCTCTGGGACAGATGCTGCAGCACAGCTCAGGAGTCTGCCCAGGTGATACCTGTACTTTGTGGGCAATTAAGTGGAATATGCCTGAGATTCTTCCTAGGATTCAGGCTTTAAATGAGGCCCAGGCCTCATCATGGGAGGCTTCCTGGGGGAGCTAGGACTTAACCTGGAGCTCAGAAAGATTACCAAGATGAGAGCGGGGGAAGGAGAAGGGCTGGCTCTTCCAGGAGAGAGACCTGGAGGAAGCGGGCAGGGCAGTCCCCTGAACTGAGGCTCGTCAGGAGGCCAGGAGGAGAAGCAATGCTCAGGCTCTCTGGCCTCCCAGACCCTGGGCTGTGCCCTTTAGCATCTGTCATTTACATGGAGAAGAGATTAGGAAGTTAGTTCACGCCACAGTGTTACACAGGGCCTTTTATTCTGAGCATCATTTTCCTGGAGTATTTTGTCTTTTTTTTCTCTAGAATCCTCCTCCATTTGTTTAGATAAAATGCCTGAAACAGATTAACAAGTCACAAAAGGAGGGCCAGACTTCCTGTGGCAGGAACACTCCAGGGGCCCAGGCCGGTGCTAGAAGCAGGGAGCAGGGGTGCACGGTGTTGTTGGCAGAGGTTGTGTGGTTTTGGGGCTGTAGTAGTTTGTGACATACCCTCAGATACCTCTACCTGTAACACACTTTGTCTAAAATATTCAATGGAAAAAAAAGCAAATGCTCAGATCTCAGGTGGTCAAAGGAAAAAAGCAAATGAATGAAATAAAGTGTGTGTATGGGGAGAGGGTCTTGAGAGAACACAAGTGTCACACTTCTCAATGCATAGCCGTTCCTGATCTAGGAAGTCAGCCCTTCATGTAAAACAAAACAGCGAGACAAATGTGCATCTATTTCAGTCCAACCGAGTGTTTTCACTCTCAAACTTCTCTGTGACACATTTGTGCCTGCTTATCATGAAAAAGTCTAAAAGGAAATTGTTGCCTCTGGAGTTTCAAATGACTTTTAAAAATGCTGTTTGTAGATGTATACAATGAGTACAGAGAAAAAGCAATTTCAGATTAATGTCATGAAGGCCCCCTGCACCCCCTAACATCATAAGTTGTCCTCGATGTCACTATCAGGCAGAAGCTGGAGTTTGTATAATAGAGGGTCAAGCCTGTTTTTGTAATTCTTTTATCTTTAGGAATATGGAGGTTATAATTTCTAACTGGTACCAATTTCAGATATTTAGTGGATAAATAAGGACTTCAGTTGTTACGCAGTTACTCAGGTTTGGCACTGTTATGCATTCTCTCTTTGTGTGGATTGTTTAGGTTACAAAGCCAGTTCTCAGTTTGGGAGTTAAATTCTGCTGCTTTTCTTAACCATTGAATTGATTATTTTGCTTTATCTTTGTGGAAGTAGAGTTTATAATCCAGAACCTTAACAAGACATGTCTGTGCATTGTCAACTTTGTGTAATCTTTTGCAAATAAGTCTACAAACTTATAAAGTGATTGTGGAATGTAGGATAATTATTTGTAGACTTATCAAATGCTGAAAGATATTTCACTTGTACTAAAAGTAAATTTAGATGGTCTCTCACAGGGTTCAGGCCAGAAGTTTCTCTGACACTGTACTTATAAAAATTGTGGCATCTTTTGTTAGTTATAAATGTATGCGGACCCTGCACTGCTCATGGAAGCGAGGAAAGAGCTGACAGGTAGTGTTTTGAAGGATCAAGAATCACCTTTTTGTTCTGAGAGAGTGATGTTACGC
The DNA here is from genome assembly GCF_000696425.1 of Galeopterus variegatus. NCBI lineage: Eukaryota > Metazoa > Chordata > Mammalia > Dermoptera > Cynocephalidae > Galeopterus > Galeopterus variegatus. The sequence continues at coordinate 250,669 of NW_007727724.1, read as the reverse complement.
AGTGAGATGGATATGTGAGATTCAAAGTGATTAGGGTGACTTTTAGGAAGGGTTTTGGGTTTTTTAAGATATAACTTTACCTAAGGCAGGAGGCAGGAGTCAGTCCACCACTTCGGGAGTAGCAGTGTGTTCAGTGTGAAGTCTTTCTTGTGGCACCTATTTTCTGCAAATAGCATGTCAGTGGGGACCGTCAAGGTCATGACCTCCTGTGTGCTGGATGTGCTCCTCACCTGTCCTCTCCTGTGAGCTGGAGCTGGCTTGCCTCTGTATGGTTACACAGCATCTGTTAATGTGAACAACCAAAAAGTAATTGCTCCATCAGGATGATCTCTGCAGAGTTTGAGCTCAGACATGAACCAGTTAAGCTTGTGGTGCATGCCCTTTTATTTTGTTTCCATGCATCACTGTGTTTAAAGAAAGCCACACAGTGTGATGTGAATAATGAAATGTTGCTAGAGGTGGTCAGAATCAACACCAACAACATTCATGTGCATTCTCAGAGCACTTTGGCATGCATTGTCATTTCATCTTCCCCATAGTCTTGTGAGGTCAGGATCATGAATCCACTCACAGAGCAGAGAGAGAGTTGGGGGACAAGGTACCCAAAGGAGGTCTAGCATTCTGTCCTCTTCTGTAACAAAAGGGGAAACCTGAACTCTTCGCTGGCAGTCTCATTGGAGTGTTCATTTCTGAAGAAACTTGACCCTTCCTGTATTAGATAAGATGCAAACCATGAATTTTTTACCCATCTGGAATGCTATAGTTGAAAATAATCAAGAGAGAATATCATTAGAAATTTTACTTAAAAAAAGTGGATGTTTATCTGTGCATTGGGTTTCCTTTTCTAGTGAATGGATTGTGGATGTAAGAGCAGATGACATCTTCCCCACTGTAAGAAGGAGAAGGGAGTGTGATGTGCAGGAGAATAGTGTGAGAAGGGAGGAGTGGTGAGCTTGGGCTTCTCAGACTTGGGCCAGCAAGCTGGGTCATTCAGGCCATTAGACAGTACAGAGTACTGCTATCACATTAGGTTTATCGGTAGCCGAAAGGTTCACATGTTCATTCAAGAAACACATGGAGTCCCAGATGTATACCGGATCCTGAGCCATGTGAACACACTCTGGGGAGCAAAACAGACACAGTCCTTGCCCTCAGGAAGCTTTTGATCTAGTAGCACAGAAGAGCTAGCTGTATGCAAGTGAACATGTAAATGAAGACCTAGTTATAATTTACAAGGAGTGCTTTGAAGGATAGGCTCTTTTGTTTTCTACCCTTTCTGAAACTTTTAAAATTAATTTAAAGAATGGCAGATTTCAATGTTTATAAGAACTGTTCACCAGGATGTGAGCCACCTTCTTCCCCTGGAAATTTCTGCCTCTTGCTGTCTGCTTCTCTAAACACAGTAGTAGCTGACAAACCCATTTCCTGCTGGCTCTCTGGCTGTCTGGCTGTCTCTGGAAAGGGGCCTCTGATTGACTCTGACCTTAGAGTCTTGCCCTGACCCTGCTGAGCTGATTCCCTTAGTCAAGACTATTTGAGAGAACACTGGGGAGGGAGCAGAGCTACTGTCTGCCTTGGCTTCCTTTCCTCCCTACCCCAGTGCTCTCAATGCCTTTTGACTGGAGCAGAGCTATTTTTCAAGACCATGTTCTAAATATCCAGGCCACACTAAAGTTGCAGTTACACCAGAGTGCTTGTGCCAATCTGTGCAATTCTCTTCACATTATTCCCAAATCGTGCCAAGCAGATTGTCCATCATATTGATGCAAAGCGATTCCTGTGCAGTCTGATTCTTATCTGTCTGTGCACAGTCTCGCTCCCTAAGAGAGGCTGGCTAACTGGCAGGACCAGTGACCTCAGGAGTGAGGCAGTGGTGGAAAACAGCACTTTGCGTGACAGGGCTGCGTCACGGAGATGGCAGGCATGGCCAGGATGAGGGAGGAGCAGGCAACAGATGAGCTGTGCACCAGGCAGCGGGTCAACACCTCCTCTCCAGAGATTATCTTGAATTTTGCCATTTCATGATTAATTCAAGAGTCAATAGCAGGTTGAACAATGGAATCCAGATGGGAAAGAATTTTTGTAACAGGAAGAGAAGGAGCACAGAGCTAGCAAAGTGAGCTGCTGCCCAGCCAGAACACTGGAGGTGTAGGACGACCTTTCAATGGCCTGAGAGCACAAGAGTCCGTACAAGGTACATACAAGCCAGCAGGACAGCGTGGGGGGGTGGGGGGGTGGTTAACTGTAAAAAAGTAAGAAGACAACGTTATTTCCTGTTCCTTAAACCCTCTGATCAGACCCTCATGTAAATGCTAAAGTTAGTTTTCCTGGCTTAAAATTGTGATTAGATCATCACTTTTCAAGCCAAAGGAAACCAAAAAAAAGTTTGTCTAGTAAAGCCTTCACTTGACAGTTGAGGAAACTGAGCCCAAGGGGGTGGAGTGACTTGGCCTGAAATGAAGCTGATGTCCTGGCCTCCTGATGTGACATCTGGTGTCCCCTCCACTATGCACCCTGTGCCCATGCTTGGAGGAAGATTGAAGAGAACTGTTAAGTTGATTTAAAGCCTGGAGAAGTAGTTTTGGGGAAGTTTCAAGAAACGAGAACACTTTGCAGCCCAAAGCCGTGGTGCTTGTTTACTATCATAAACCCAGTGTGCAGTAAGGGAAGGGTATAAGTCGGGGTGACTTTGGGATTTGTCCTAGCTTGTCATCTAGCATTTGTGGGACCTGATCAACTTCACTGCACCTCAAGAGTATACCTTTCTTGTCTATATCTACTCTGAAGATTTTTTGTGAGAGTTACAGGCGATAGTACACGTAGAATGCACAAGTCTTGGCATACAGTGAGCATTCAGTGAGTTAGCTGATATTACTACTACTCTTATTATTATTATGTGAAATATATACAGGTACTTCTTAGAGCAAGAGCACCTGCTGCTGATTGCAACAGCTGAATGCAGAACTGGAGGGACGGGGCTAGGGCTGGGCTTCCTACACTCTCTGACCAGCCTCGAGGGCCAGATGGAGCCTGGGTCTGGTTGGGCCCAAGGCTTGCATTCTGACCAGCTCCACAGCAATGCCGGACACTTCGAGCAGTGAGGTTTCAGGTGGTCCTATGAGACACATAAAGTAAGAGGGGTGGGCATGTATTCTGTTGATGTTGACCATAGGACTGGATAGTCAAGGCGGCAGTGGAAATTCCATGTCAAGAAGGGTTGTTTAGTTTTCGATAACATTTATTGGATTTTTTTACTACAGAAAAGAATGAAGGAAAAAACAAAAATGCTCGTCGTCCCACCGTCCACATAGCGCAGGACAGGAGCCCTTGGATAGAAAACGCAAACAGCACAGAAGACGGGCCTCCGCCGGCCCCCCAGCCCCTCTCCCCGGCATCTTCCTGGAGGTCGTGCTTGTGCAGCTGCCCATGTGCGCATGCTCGCATCCACACGAGCTGCCAGGCAGAGGCCTTCCTGTCACGCTGGGGTTGTGGTTGCTGAGCTGAGGATCTCTCACCGTGACTGAGTCTGAGCTTACTGGGGAGTGCCGGCCTAGGTTCTCCGCATCGCCCTTTGTTCCCATCTGCTTCCCTAGTTGCTCTTGCGTTATTTCTGGGGCGATTGTTCAGCTCTGCTGGCTTTAGACCTCCTCCTGGGTTCTAGTGATGTGTCTGTAGATTGGCGGGTAATGCTCAGGGAAGCTGAATGTTGTGCTGGGGCCACACGTGAATCAGAGTTAAATACAAGTCCTTTAAAATAATTTTTTTCTCTGAAAGGGAAAAAATGAATAAGTAACTTGAATTATTACATTTAAGACATTTTAGTCTTTATGATTTAAAATTATTAGAAGTTGTGGCATCCCTGTACCTTCACAGTGAGCTTCAGATGACAGTAACGGCTGTTTATTATGTGCTGGGACATGATCTCAGCCAGACCCTGCAGTGACCCCATGAAGTGTGGCAAGCAGGATCTCTCCACTGCACAGGAGAAGACACTAAGGCTCAGGCAGGTTAAGGGCACACAGCCGAGATTTGAATCGTATCTGCCTGACCCCCAAACTGAGGTCTTCTAATATGGGACATTTTCCGTTGTTGAAACTTAAAAAAAAAATTTTTTTTTTTGGCTAGAAACATCTTTTTTTGTTTTTTAAAATCAATATACAATGTAAACCTTTTTTTGTGGCCCTTTACCAATTTCTCCTAACTCCACCCCCCTTTCCCACCTCTGGTGTCCTTAGTTCTGTTCTCTCCTTTTGAAAGTTTAAGGAATTATTGTGATTGTTGTATCTTTCTTTTTTTGTCTGTGTGTCTATTAATGTTAAGACAAATTGAGCCATGTTCGTTAAGGAATAATTGCTCTCCTCACAGCTGGGCTGCACATTTAATCCCTGAATTGTCTTCACATCTCACTGTACCAAGCAGCTCATTTCACACTGTCATCATGTGTAAGTTGTTTGTTGAGAGGAATTGTGTAGAAGTCTTGTCTTGCCATGTGGCGACTTGAAGGACTCCCTGAGGCTCACTGCTGTAGAGACACATCTGTGGTTATTTCTGCTGGGTGACCAGGAATCACAGTGTTGACTTCTGAAGAACTGAGCTTTTTGTTGTTTCTTTCCTTGCAGAGACTTAAAGCCTGAGAATATTCTCCTTGATGATCATGGTAAGTGAACGAGCTTTTCATCTCTATAGACTTTGTTAGAGGGACTTGCATACAGAAAGTTACTGTGGACTTAGCCATTAATGCAGAATGGAAACAACAACAAAAAGAAACTCTTCGGTATGTATTCTTTAAAACAATAAAATATAGACAACACTGTCATTCCCATTATTTGGGCCAGAAGCAGAGATGGTAACAATTTTCAGTCACAGGTTGAGTTTTAGGAGCACATTAAAGTGAACTCAAAGTGAGAACATTTTCTCTCTCCTGCTTCTTGCTGTTGAGCCACATCTTGCTTTATTTCTTTTATTTTTATTTCCACATCCCCTAGACATTGTCATGCTGCCCTTGGTGCTGTCCTCTTGTCACAGAGCATGTATCACAGCAGGGGCATGATGGCTGCTTGGGGACCCTGGGATAGTGGACAGAGAGTGGCCCTTTGGGGCTGGCTCCTTGTCAGCAGCATGAGCGCCTGCTCAGACCTTGGTTTCTCTGGAAAGAATGCAAGGATGCAAGAATGGTGGCCACTGCTAGGATGACTGGTTATATTCATGTGTAACTACATAAGCAGTGTTGGGAAGGAGCTATTTTCAAGTGATTTTTTTTTTTTTTGGCTAAGAAGGGTCTTACAGTCCAGTAGAGAGCTTATGACAAGGCCAAAGTGACTCCTACAGAGAAGAGAACAGGTGTCTAAGGTAAAGAGTCCAGAAGGTAAACATGGGGTGCTTTTGATGTGTAACCTCCTTTTATACATATGCCACGTGTGTTCATGCTTGTTATCTAATTTATGCGTGAAATACCCACCCTGTGAGGAAGGAGCATACTGAGATTCTCATTTTGTGGAAAGCGATACCAAGATATGGGAAGTAAATGTGCCCAGGGTTGTGTCCATAGCTTCTGGCCCTTAGCCTGTGGTTCATTCTCTGTGCCATGCTGCTAACCAGAGGTGGCCTTAAAGGGGCTTAAAAAGGAGAGGTTGCATTCTGTGGAAAATGGAGCGATCTCCAAGATATGTTGTTAATTGGAAAAAGTAAGGTGCAGAGCAGTGTACAGTATGCTGCCTTTGGGTAAAAAAAAGGGGGGAAATTGTTGCTTTGCCTCCCATGGATTTGTAACCCCTTTTCCCCTGGGTGATGGAGCCGCCAAAGATTACTCAAAGCCTATCTCTTCTGAGTAGTGAGGAGCCCTGAAAAGGGGTTAATTTCCTGGAACCCTCAAGAGCAAGGCATTCCTTCCATTTGGGAAATTAACCACAAATTGGGGTTCTCTTCCTGCATTTATTCTCCAGACCAGGAAGTTCCAGGAAGAGAACATAGGTGGGGTTTTTGCTAAGTACAGTTTAACAAGTTTAACAATAGAAACTGGTAACATTCAGTAAGACCGGCAAGGTCACATTCCATAGTGCAATTTGCAACAAAAGCTTGATTTTAGCAAACATTCTCCTCTTACAGCAATTTCCCAGTATCTTTACATATCAATCAGTAACCTGTCTTTGAGCCAGCAACCTTGCTGTGTTACAATTCTTTATCTTACAACAGAGACCATATAGCCTGGGGAAATTTTCCGGTCCTTTGCGAGGTCAATATTTGAAACTGCAAGGCTTTGGAAAACCAGGCCCCATGAAGTACATTTGCTTTACACATACTCCACAGAAAATAATGTGTATTTGTATTTGCTTATATATACATAAAGAAACATAAAGGAAGAGTCATAAGAAACTATTAAAAGTGAAAACAAGGTTGGGGGAGCAGAACTTACACTGATACTGATAACTTGTTATGTATTTTTAGTAGATTTTTCTCTGAGTAGCTCCCTCCTTTCCAGAACTTTACCTTACAAATTTGAGCTGACCCATATTCCCCAAATTCTAATATCTGCCTCCTTAACTTAGCAAGACCACCTACTTTGCTTAGGTTCCCCCTTCCTGGGCCGCCATCTGAAAAGTGCTCCTTGGTAGAGGAAGCAACTCCTCTCTCTCCTCCCCGGAATCACAGTCCTCTGCTGCCATCTGCTATATTTTAATTGTTTTGGTGAGAAAGCAAGTTTTGTATCAGTTACTCCTACCTGGCTGGAAGCAGAAGTCCCTGACATTCTTAACTTTAGTACATTCCAATTTATGAATTATTTTTCCATCATGTCTAGTGCTTTTTGTGTTTTGCTTAAGAAATCTTTGTCTACTCCTACAACACAAGATGTTCTACGTTTACTTTTAAAGTATTGTGTTATCTTTCTCACTCACTTCTGTGATCCATCTGGAATTGATTCTTGTGTATGATGTGAAGTAGAGGTCAAGGTACATTTTTTCATATATGTAACCAGTTGACCCAGCACCATTAATTGAGGTCAACTATTCCCTATTGCTCTGGAGTGCCACACTGGTCATAAATCAAGTGACTTTATGTGCATGGATCTGTTTTTAGATCTGGACTCCATTCTGTTTCCTTGGTTGCTGTTTTTTGTGTGCGTGTTTGTTTTATCCTTGGGCCAATACTGTGGTTCTTAATGACTAAAGCTTTAGCAAGTCTTGATTCTATTAATCCTCCAGCATTACAGTCCTTCTTCAAGATTTCCTTAGCTATTCTTTGACTTTTTCATTTCCATATGAATTTTTATAATTCGTCAGTTTCTGGGGGAAAAGAACAACAATGTGCTGGGAATTTGGTTGCAGTTTTGGATCTATAGGATGATTTTTGGAGAAATGACCTCTTAGTATTGAGTCTTTCAATTTATAAACATAGTGTATATTGTTCTATATATTTGGGTCTCCTTTAATTTCCCTCAATATTGCTTTGTAGCTTTCATTATAAAGGTCTTACACATTTTGTTATTTGATGTTTTTTAATGGTACTGTTTTTTGTTTGTTTGTTTGTTTTGTTTTGTTTTGTTTTTAATTTTATTTTGTCGATATACAATGTGGTTGATTATTGTGGCCCATTACCGAAACCTCCCTCCCTCCTCCATCTCCTCCCTCCCACCCAACAATGTCCTTTCTGTTTGCTTGTCGTATCAACTTCAAGGAATTGTAGTTGTTATGTCTTCTTCCCCCCCCCCCGGTTTTTGTGTGTGTGTCTGTGTGAATTTATTTATTTACTTTTAGCTCCCACCAATAAGTGAGAACATGTGGTATTTC
>NW_007727724.1:215209-242191 GCF_000696425.1 Galeopterus variegatus | reverse complement strand
TACTTTTAGCTCCCACCAATAAGTGAGAACATGTGGTATTTCTCTTTCTGTGCCTGACTCAAGTCGAAGGTATGCCTGTTCCCCAATGTTCATTGCAGCACTCTTTGCAATAGCCAAGAGTTGGAACCAGCCCAAATGTCCATCATTGGATGAGTGGATACGGAAAATGTGGTATATCTACACAATGGAATACTACTCAGCTATAAAAACGAATGAAGTACTGCCATTTGCAACAACATGGATGGACCTTGAGAGAATTATATTAAGTGTTTGTTTGTCTTTAAAAGATGACCAGTAAGGGGATCTTAACCCTTGATGTGGTGTTGTCAGCACCACACTCTCCCGAGTGACCCACGGGCTGGCTCTTAATGATATCATTTTTAAAATGTCATATTATGGGGCCGGCCTGGTGGCGCACTGGATAGTGCGCCGCTTGGGAAGCGCAGCGGCGCTCCCGCCCGAGGGTTCGGATCCCACATACAGACCGGTTCCCGCTCACTGGCTGAGCGAGGCGTGGGAGCAACGCCGAGGGTTGCGATCCCGTTGCTGGTCCCCGGTCCGGTACGGGGGCGACACTGAGGGTTGCGATCCGTTGCCAGACATGGAAAAAGACAAAAGACAAAAAAAAAAAAAAAAATGTCATATTATGTTTGCCTGTTGCTGGTATTTAAAATATGGTTTCCCCTATTGTTTACATTTTTATTAGTGTGGTACATTTGTTACAACTGATAAACCAATGTTGGTACCTTTTTATTAACGAAAGTGCATAGTTCACTTAAGAGTACATTAGAGTGTACTCTGTGTTCTACATACTATGCGTTTTGACAAATGTATAATGACGTGGCCATTATTACTGTGTCACACAGAATAGTTTCACTGTCCTAAAAATCTCCTGTGCTCCCCCTATTCATCCCTCCTTTTCTTCCCCAAACCTCTCACAACCATTGGTGTTTTTACTGTCTCCATAGTTTTGCCTTTTCCAGAGTGTCATATCCTTGGACTCATACATTATGTAGACTTTTCAGATTGGTTTCTCTCACTTGGTAATATGTACTTAAGGTTACTCCATTCTTTTTGTGGCTCAATAGTTCATTTCTTTTTAGCACTGAGTTAATATTCTGTTGTCTGGGTGTCTTGCAGTCTATTATTTATTCACCTCTAGAAGGACATCTTGGTTGCTTCCAAGTTTTAGCAATTATGAATAAAGCTGCTGTACATATGTGTGTGCAGATTTTTATGTGGACATAAGTTTTCAGTTCATTTGGGTGAATACCAAGGACTGTGATTGCTGGATCAAATGGTAAGCGTGTGGTTAGCTTTGTAATAAGCCGCCAAACTGCGTTCCACGGTGGCAGCAGCATTCTGCACTCCATCAGCAGGGAATGAGAGCTCCTGTTGCTCCACATCCTCACCAGCGTTTGGTGTTGTCAGTGTTTTGAATTTCAGCCATTCTAATAGGTGTATAGTGGTATCTCATTATTGTTTTAATTTGGAGTTCTCTGACGACATATTATGTTAAGCAACTTTTCATGTGCTTATTTGCCATCTGTATATCTTCTGCGGTGAGATGTCTGCTCAGATCTTTTGCCCATTTTCTAATTGAATTGTTTCTTACTGTGGCGTTTTAAGAATACTCTGTGTATTTTGATATCAGTCCTTTATCACCAGATACATTTTTTGAAGATTTTTCTCCCAGTCTGTGGCTTGTCTTTCATTTTCTTTTCTTTTTTCTTTTTTTAAAAAAATGACCGTAAGCGGATCTTAACCATCGACTTGGTGTTGTCAGCACCACGCTCACCCAGTGAGCTAACCGGCCATCCCTATATGGAATCTGAACCCGTGGCCTTGGTGTTATCAGTACAACACTCTCCCGAGTGAGCCATGGGTCACAGAGCAGGATTTAAAAATTTTGATAAAATCCATTTCATCCATTTTTTCTTTCATGGGTTGTGCTTTTGGTTACAATTGCAATTGACTTTAAATCCAGTGACCTTCTTAAATCCATGTTAATTGTAAAGTTTTTGGATTCTTTTGGATTTTTCTACATATACCATAATGCCATAGCCAGATGACAGTTCTATATCTGCCATTCCAATTCTTACACTTTTTATTTCTTTTTCTTGTCTCGTGATAACTGGGTACGACGTTCAGTATGGTGTTGAATACAAGTAGTAAGTGGAATCCTTTTCTTGTTCCTGAAATCAGGATCCACCTTTCAATATGTCACCTTAAGCATGAATTTACGTAGTATTTTTGTAGAAATTCCTTATCAGATTTAAGTATTTTCCTTTAAAAAAATAATGAATGAATGGCTATTGAATTTTGTCAGTACTTTTCTTTTCTTTCTTTTTTTTTTTTTTTTGTCTTTTGTCTTTTTTCCGTGTCCGGCAACGGATCGCAACCCTCAGTGTTGCCCCCGTACCGGACCGGGGACCGGCAACGGGATCGCAAGCCTCGGTGTTGCTCCCGCACCTCGCTCAGCCAGTGAGCGGGAGCCGGTCTGTATGTGGGATCCAAACCCTCGGACGGGAGCGCCGCCGCGCTTCCCAAGCGGCGCACTATCCAGTGCGCCACCGGGCCGGCCCTTGTCAGTACTTTTCTATCAAGATGATTATGATGTTCTATTTTTTCTTTTAACGAAGATAACTCACAAATTAATTTTCAAATGTTAAATAACCTTCCATTCCTGAAATAAATCCAACTTAGGCATAATATGTTATCTTTCACATAGATTGTTATATTCTATTTCCTGATAGAACAGTTCTGTTTTTGAGGCCTCTTGAGTTCCAGGTTTCCTGTGCCACGCGAGTGCCAAAATCTGTGCTGGTGTCTCTGTCCTTGTGGCAGTCCCCAGAGGTCTAGTTTTGATTTTAGCCTGTGTGAGAGTTCTACGTGGAGGTGGCTGGAGGGCTCCCTGTCATGCCCCCACATCAGTAGCTCCTGGTTTGTGTGGAGTGTGCACATGTTTCTAAGGACAACATGCTGCCTCTCGTCAGCTCACCTCTGAGTGGGTGTTCTCCCCATTTTGGAGGTTTAAGACATCTAGTCGACTTACTGATGCTTTTAACTGTGTGGTGTTTGTCATTTGGTAGGCTCTTCTGGTTGTAGTCAGCAATAGCATTGGCCTTTCAGGGCCTTCTCCCTCCTGCCTTGAAGCAAGAGCCCAGGAGAGTTTATGTGGTAATGACTGTGTTACTTGTTATTTATAGACGTGTGCCTGGTCACATTCCAATTAAGAATACGAAGGAAAAACAAAACTTTGTTTTGCTTTTCTTGATTTCAGCAGACTTTTAATTTCCCTTTCTTCCGGGATCTCTTTCTAAATTAAAAAAAAAATCTAATCCTATCTGTAGAATTATACTTCAGTTTCTATGACTTAAAAAATGCAACTGATTTTAGGATTTTTACTATTATGCTATTAAAATTCCTAACAGCCAATTTCCCCTAGTAAGCCATAAGTAAGTCATCTTATGTAAGCAAGATTGACATGTTAAGAGTAACATAATTGTGTAAACACTTCCTCGTTTTCCTTCTAGACTGCTTGTCGGTTTTCTGTTTTCATCTGTAAAGCTGAAGTTGATGTTTGTGGTGGCATCAGGTGAAAAAGCTGTTATCATGTTTTAGATTGTGAGGTACATTTACCATTTGTTCATCCTGAATATGCCAGGACTCTTTTTTGCAAAGTTATATATTAAGGGGGACTTAGTTTATAAGATACAGCTGGGTGATTGAGATAACAAAGAAAACTGTATCATGCTTGTACTTTCAGTTTTATTAAATAGATATATCCCTAAAAAGAGGTGTAACTAGTGAGTTTTTGTAAAAACCAGTAGCATTTTATTATTGACAATTTTTATTTAAAGGAAATCCTGTGCATCACATCATTTCATAAAGTTTATATCTGTGAACGATAAGGACACTTTTTTTTTTTTAACCATAAACACAATACTACTATTACATCCAAAAATATTTAACAGTTTCTTAATATCATCTGGTACCCATTGGTTTTGAATGTCCTCTCGCTGTTCTGTGAGTGTCTGCACAGCTGTGTGTTGAATATTCAGCAAGGCCCACGCCACACTCAGTTGATGTCTTGTTGAGTTTTTCTTAACTTCATAGATTCCTCCTCCCTGCTTCTTTTTATCATTTATTCATTCATGAAACTAGGTGTTATGGGACAAATTGTGTGCCCCCAAAATTCATATGTTGTTGGCCCTAACCCCCAGGACCTCAGAATATGACTGTATCTGAAGATAGGGCCTTTATAGTGGTAATCAAGTTAAAATGAGATCATTAGGGTGGGCCCTAATGCAGTACGACAGGTGTCCTTATAAGAAGAGATTAAGGCACAGACGTGCACACAGAGGAGACCATGTGAAGACATGAGAAGGTAGCCAGATGCAAGCCCAGGAGAGAGGCTTCAGAATAAAGCCAACCCTGCCAACACTTGAACTTCTAGCCTCCAGAAGTGTGAGAAAACAAGTCTCTCTTATTTAAGCTGCCTAGTCTGTGGCACTTCATTATGGCAGCCCTTAGCTGACTAATGCATAGGTCATCTGTCCTATAGAATTTCCTGCTTTCTGGATTTGGCTAGATATAATGTGTGCCCTTTGCCTTTTATTTCCTATAAGCCCATAATTAGATCTGGAGGCTGCAACAAATCTCGGTTTGATTTTTGGTAAGCATCTTTCTTGTGCACTTCCTGTCCAGTTACAACAGGAGGCACATGATGGCCGAGCATCTCTTTTTATGGGGTTAAGATGCATCAGTGGTCTCATCCGTTGTTATTCACCTCCTTGCCAGCCTTTCACTTAATGGCTAAATGATCAATGTTTAGATACATCATTTCACTGGGATTGTAAAGTGATGATATTCTGTCATTCTTTTTACATTTATTTGCTGGGATTCATCTGTAAAAAAAACCAAACTACCTTGTCCACATTTGGTTGCATGTTTGTTCAGGAGAAGTGGGTGAATACTTGAGTACTAATCTTTATGTTCACTTTTCAGGATATTGCATTAGTTCTCTATCATCCTCCAAGACAACCGGTGAAATTTTTGTTTTGTTCTGGTATCATTATGAACCAAGGATTTTTAACGTATTCAATAGGTTTTAATCTGTTGGAATCATTATTCTTTTTGACGTTCAGATCGTCCCGTCTTTGGCCAGTGGACACCCAGTAGTCTTTAATAACTTACTTGTTTTCTGCCATATGAGACATTCAGGGATTGTCCTGTGCATGTGCTGACCGAGCCTGGGAACTGCTGTTTCTGCAGGCAGCCCAGTCTTCACGTGGAAACCGCTGGTGGGTGCTGGGTGCTTGGTGCTCTTGTGTGTCATTCTGGGCCTTTTTAAAAAAAAAATAGTCACCGTGGATTCATACTGATATTTCCAATTCTTACCCAATTTCTTCATTTCATACTTATGCTTTTTTCTCCTAATGCTGAACATACTAGTTCCTAATGACATCAACACAATTACTTATTTACCTTGTCTACTACACATATAAAAGAGTTTTAGAGTAGCAGTGTTAATAATATCACGTCACTGCAATTACTGAAAACAGTGTATGCTTTCTTTGAAGTTCCTTTGGTCATTAGCAGTATTCTTTGCTTACATGGGTATTCAGTTCAGTTATTGTATTTTCTTTTTAATTTTTATTGAATCATAATTGATTATACATATTTTGGGGGTTCAATGTTGACATATGTTGATCAAATCAGTATTACTTGTATATATATCATTACAAATCGTTCTTATTCTTTATGCCCCTTGTCCAATCTCTTCCTCAACCCCGTCACCCTCCCCGCCCCCACCTCTGATAACCCTAGATTTTCTCTCTCCTTCTGAAAGAGTAATGGTTACTCTGTTGATTTGTTGCCTAGATGATCTGTCCAATGCTGAGAGATGTGATCAGGTCCCCCAATATTATCATAAAGCAGATGCTTCTTCTGTCACTCTGGAATGGGCTTTGTGGAGAGAGACACCCTCTTCTTTTTTTGGTCTCTGCTGGTGACTCTCCTTGTGTCAATGCACTCCAGTGGCTGGCAGACCATTTGCACAGTGGTTGTGATATCTAGCCACTTTCACGGCAGCCACGGTTATTGTGGTGGCTCTGGTGGGCCACCCACACAGAGGTGACGTTTTTGGCATGCTCCTTACCTAGTTGCTGGTGGCTCCTGGCTCCATGCCTCAGGGCTCCAGGCAGGCCCCATGGCACTGGCAGCATGCCTGGTTCTGAGCAGATGGTCCAGTCCCTGGATCCATGCCTCAGCACCCTGGGCGGGCCCCAGTGGGTACTTTGTTTTTTCTTTCAGTTCTATGTTGGATTATTTGCTGTTCCCACTACTTAAACACTGTGCTGGAACTAATTTGTTGTCCTTTGCTTACTTCTAAAGTGGGGAACTTCCTGTGGGGACCAGTACTTGAGCTCTGTGGTTGAGCTAAATTGCTGCTTTGCTGCTGATTCCCTGGGGAAGGCTTTTTGTGCAGCTCAGGTTTTAATGGCTGACCTTATAGGTACTTCTGACTCTCCAGAGATGCGCTGTTTCTGGGTTGTATAGAAACACTGGTCTGGGTCTGAGTCTTTTCATCAAGCTGTACCCCATGCAATTCCATATTCCTGACCAGTCTCCTCTGACTGGTCCTATGCTGATTGGGGGGCAGATCAGCTGTCCTTGTTGTGCCCCGTGTTCTCCTGGTGGGCCTATCTCCCCCACCGCCTGTGCTCTAAACACTTCTCATGGGGCGGGCCATGCTCCAGTCCCTTGTGATGACTCACCGGCCTCTGAGTGGCTCCTTTGTTTCATTTGTTGTGGCTCCTTGGTCCTATGTGGGTCCACAGGAACCCTATTAGTGGTATTGCTGACCAGGGGGCCACCAAGGCCCTCTTCTTCCCTGCTGCCTCCAAGCAACTTCATCCGAAGGGCACAGCTGCAGCTTTTGCCAGCTCCTGCTCCACACACTCAACAGCTCCAGCCTGGAAACGGCCAGGATTCAAAACAGATGGAGAGGTTTCTTCTTTCTCTCATTGTGGCTTCTCCCACCTTCATGCACTCTATAGGTCTCTCCTCCTCTTCCCCTGAGCTCTAGTGGCCCCAGCTTGGCTGTCGTTGCTTTTTTATAGTTGTAAATTGGTTGATTTGTGAGAAAGAGTGATGCTGGGGACCGTCTATTCCACCGTCCTGACCGGAAGTCCAGTTATTGTACTTTCAATTTCTTCATTTTGTTTTCAATTTTTAGTGACCTAATTTTTAATTTTTTTCTTTGGCTATTATGGAAAACATTTACGTGCAAAGAGGCAAAGTGCAAAACAGCATCTTCAGAGACTCCTAGATTCCATTCCTGTCCGCCTCCCCAAGTAATCATTTTAGCTCATTTTTCATTCCTTTATTTACATAGATGAGTGCTTGTATTGTTCCCCACCCCTCTCTTAGGTAAAAGGTGGTAAACCATGAATAGTTTTCTCTACTTCGCTTTTCTGCTTATTCTGTAGCAGAGATGGCTCTGCAGCACCAGAGGAGATCTTCCTCCTTCCTCCTGTGGCTCCTGCAAAAGATGAACCTGCTGTATCTGCCCGGTCCCACTGATAGATACTGGTTCATTTCCAGTCTTTTAGCCATTTCAGTTAGTGCTGTAATCAGTAGCCCTGTGCATGTGTCATTTCCTATTTTTTCTAGTGTCTTCTTGGCGTAGATTCATAGAAGTTGGTAAATTTATGTGCAATTTTGTCAAATAGTGCCAAATTCTACTCCAGGGTGTTGTCCTTGTTAGTATCCCCAGCAGCAATGTGTGAGAGCACCTGTTCCCATGGCCTTGCCAGCAGACCGTGTCCTCAAACGTGGGGGGGGTTGTCAGTTTGTTAGACAGGAGTTAGTATTTCAGTGTAGTTTTAATTTGCATTTCTCAGTTTAAAAATTACTTTTTAGGGCTGGCCCGGTGGCGCACTGGAGAGTGTGCCGTTTGGGAGCGCGGCGGCACTCCCACCGAGGGTTCGGATCCCATGTGGAGACCGGTTCCCGCTCACTGGCTGAGCGCGGTGCGGGTGCAACACCGAGGGTTGCGATCCTGTTGCCGGTCCTCGGTACGGGCACGACACCAAGGGTTGCAATCCCGTTACCGGTCAGTAAAAAAGACAAAAAGGAAAAAAAAGATTACTTTTTAGTGTATTAAGTCAGGCGCAGGAAGACAAATGCTGTGCGATCTCACTCATGTGGAATCTTAAAAAAATAAATAAATAAAGCAGGTCTCCTAGAGATAAAGAGTAGAATAATGGTTACCAGAGGCCAGGAGGGCAGGGGAGTGGGGGAGAAAGGACTAATGCATACAAAACTATGCTGTTTACACTAAGTGAATCATTGTGCAGTGTATGCATGTATTGAAACAATACACTGTACCCCACAAAAATGTACAAGTAAATGTTAAAAAAATTAAAAATTACTTTTTAAAAGAAAAATAAGACAGTGATACTTAAAAAATAAGTCACAACATGCCACTCTACTTAAACATAATTGACACGTAAGCTCATTACTGAGACAGTCTTTCTTCATGGGAGGAGGAAACTGAGACACGGTAATTGATGGCAGAGCTGGGGCTCATACCCAGGCCATCCAGCTCCAGAGTCTGTGTGCTTAACTGCTACAAGGGGAGAAGTGGAGATTAAGTTGAAGAGGGTGTCTGTTTCCAGGCTGGTTTATCTTTCTATACTCTCAAAAGAATGTGTTCTGTAATTTGTTATTTTCATAGGAACTCAACGGATACTTAAACCCTCCTGAATACATTGCTTATAACAAAATGCCTGAAACTGGGTGATTTATAAAGAAAAACAAAATTTATTGCTTACAGTTTCTGAGGCTGGGAAGTCCAAAGTGCATCTGGTGGTGGTGACAGTGACCCAGGGGACTCACATTGCAAGTTGGTGGAAGCAGAGAGAGCACAGAGAGACAGACAGACTCTCCTCTTCTTTTAAAGCCCTCAGAACCACGCCCCTGACCACCATTTTTAGTCCATTCACTACTGCACGATCCTACAACCCAATCACCTCTTCAAGGCTCCACTTTCAGTTACCATAATAGGATTTCCCACCTCTTAACAGTCACAGTGGGGACCAAGTTTCTAATACATGTAACTTGGAAGGCAATTAAAGCCTCAGTGAGTTTTGGGGGGACATAGGTCAATCTACTACAGACATTAACACGTCATATAGTTCTTTATGAGAAGTACCTTAATTTTATTTCCCTAACTCTATTACCATTTGTTCTCCATAGAAAAACCCCATCTCATTCATGTATAATTGTCCCTGTATGTAAGCCTACTGGTTCTCTGACAGAAAGTGTTTGCTATTTTGTAGTTGATAAAATATTCATCATATTTTAATTTATGTACTTGGTAGCTGTATAGAAATAAAATAATAAATACCATGCTTCTATCTGTCTTATCAAGTGGTTGTCTGTGATTAATGGCTTCCTCATCAATAGCCAGGTGTAAATCTAATTTCCTGCTGTTAGTGAAACTGAACACACTGTATGGAATTTTATTAAATGTGAAAAAGTTAAATGTAATTTTACATTTAAATGTTCCCAAGTATGAAATGCTATTATTTCCACCCATGGTTTTTAAGATGATTTTTTTCCAAAATTTTATTGTTGTTAAAGTGTCATTACTTCCCCCTTTGATTTACTTAATGTATTTGGACACACAGGACATATCCGGATTTCAGACCTTGGTTTAGCAATAGAGATCCCAGAAGGGAAGACAGTTCGAGGAAAAGTTGGCACAGTTGGCTACATGGGTATGTGAAAGACCTTCTCAGCAGTCCTCGTCCTTTGCATATGGATGCCTGAGCGCCTCGGGACATAGGGAAATTACAACAGAGCCGCCTGGAGCTTAGGTCTAACACACCAGCGGATGTACAATGGTGGTTTGAAGCCTTTAACCAGTCAGAGTGTTGGAGCTGCTAAGGAATCCTACAGTCTGCCCTTCTCTTTTTACAGATGGGGAGTGGGCTCCAAAGAGGGCTCTTGGGGGCAGAACCAGGACAAGACCACATGTCTCCTTGCTCTGCCGTGTCCTCCCCCATGGTGGTCTTGCAGACCCCTCGTGAAATCATCCTAGTCTCAGTACTCCTTGGGCAGTGCCAGCCTGACCCCCACGGGTGGCCTCTGAGAGACCTCAGCACCTTGTGGCATCCAGTAGTAAGACCCCATTCCCTGCTGTTTCTGCTGTCACCAGCTTCTGGGGCTTCTGGCTGACTTGGGGCACCAGGGGCGTGGCTGTGCATGTCTGGAGGGACCGCCCTGGAGGCGGCATCTGCACTAGAGCACCACTTCCCGTGGTAGTTACTCTGTGGCAGTTCAGCTTGTCCTGTAGGAGTAATGCCAACATTTAAAATAACAGCTTTGTTGAGATATAACTCACATATAAAATCCACCAGTTTGAAGTATATAATTCAATGGATTTTAGTATATTCAGAGTTGTGTAACCCTCACCAGTATCTTATTTTAGAACGTTTTTATCACCTCAAAAAAGAAACCCATACCGGTTAACAGCCACTCCCCTTTACTCACCTCCAACCCCCAGCCCTGGCAATCACTAATTTACTTTCTGTCTCTATGGGTTTTTCTATTCCGTCTAAATAGAATCATATAATATTTGGCCATTTGTGTTTGGCTTCTTTCACTTAACATAATGTTTTTAAGGTTCACCCATGTTGTAACAGACATTAAACTTATAATGTATTATTTGGAGTTAATTACAAGAAAATTTAAAACCAAAATTTAATTTAATTTAAATTTCCTCTATTTGTTGTGTAGCTCCTGAAGTTATCAATAATGAAAACTATACATTTAGTCCTGATTGGTGGGGACTTGGCTGTCTGATATATGAAATGATTCAGGGACATTCTCCGTTCAGAAAGTTCAAAGAGAAAGTCAAACGGGAGGAGGTTGATCGAAGAGTCAGGATGGATACTGAGGAGTATTCTGCGAAGTTTTCAAAGGACACGAAATCTATCTGCAGGATGGTAGGTCAGGCTCTGTAGAGGTTGGGAAATTGAACATCTAACTCACTCTAATTGTTTTCACTGGCAGTTAAAAAAAAAAAAGTCAGCAAGTCCCAGCCATCTTGAGCCCAGGAGAGCTCATTCAGAGCTTGCGGTGAGCCTGCCTGGTCAGAATCTGGATACATCGTGAAGGTGGAGCCTACAGGACTTGCCCATGTGCTGGGAAGAGTCCGGGCTGAATCCAAGATGGTGGCCTGGGCAGATGCGGGGGCGGGGGGAGGAGGGGGATGTGCTGAGCAGTCCTTACAGTGGGGAGGAGGACAGGAGCCAGTGCACAGGGAGGGTGAGGGTGGGAGAGGAGGCACAGTGTGCCCAGAACGGGGCAGGCAGATGTGGGTGAGGGGGGACGGAGGACAAGGAGACGAGACGGGAGAACTGGGAGGTAGACGGGGTGTCGTCACAGCATCAGGGGCCCTCATGGATCTGAAGAGAGGTGGTGGCCATGACTATGTGTTATACTTCTGGCACACTCAGTGGGACGGGTGCGGGCTCGAAGCAGACAGGGAGCTGGGCTCACCCAGCTCTGTGGTTTGGCTAAACAGGTGTGAAGAAGCAGGAGGGGCAGGGCAGCTGTTGTGTGCAGAGGGGTGACCACGGGATCTCCAGCTGCTTCCAGAGGAGGATGAGGAAAGGGGGTGGGGGAAAGGGCAGGTTCAGGAGATTACAGGCAAAGTGCAGCCCATGATTTGTTGGAGTCAGGGCACTTCTAGACAGGAGTAACAAGGACTGGAGGGACATCCAGAGAGGAAGGTGCTTGGGATGGAGCTGACAGAGGGCGTGCAAGCCATGGAGAGTCTAGGGTGTGACCCAGGGAGAGAGTAGCTGCAGGGGCACGTGGGATGGAGGACAAGGTCATTGGAGAAGAGAAGGCCACCGGGCTGCACAGGTCCCCTGTGTGGGTGTTGGAGTCACCAGCAATCATACCTGTCACTGAAATGTGTCAGTAACTGAGGTGATTTGGTAGTGGCTGGAGAATAGTTACCTTGGACTCCCTCTTGTTTTGTTTCCACATGTGAGGGATGGGTGTTGCAGGCTTGTCTCTGAGCCCTGGGGTCAGCCTGGCTCTTCTCCCAGCTGGCTCATTGTGCTGGGAGTCAACAGTGTTTAATAATGTTGGGGCCAAGCTACTGTTAATTTTGAGTTTGGTAAATATTGACTGAGTGCTTGCTGCACACAGAACACTCTGACAAGGCGCAGGAACGTAAAAATAGCAATCAGAAATAGAGCCTGCCCTTAAGGAGCTCACAGCCTAACATTAGGCTAAAGCAAACATAAGAACGGCTGTAGTAAAAAAAAACAGTATTTGACGGGTGTCCTAAACAAGAGAGTAAGAAGGGCTTAAGGGTTTTAAGGATGAAGGAATCCTATTGTGCTGGAGGTGCTGGGAATGAAGGTGGTGCCTGAGCGAGGGCTGGAGCACTGTGTTGTGAGGAGGAGTGTTGGCGCTGAAGTTGGGGCCCAGCCTCAGTTTCCCATTTATGAAATGTGGATGAGAGCAACTTCTACCTTACAGGATTGTTGGGACGATAGAATGAAATAATGTACATAAAGTGTTTAGTAACACATAATCCTCAATAATCACTAAGAGGAAAAACAATTGTTCTTAAAGAATGGGTTAAATTCCAGCAAGCAGGGATTGGAGGAGGAAGTTAGTTACCTTGCACAGGAACAGAGGCAGAGTGAGCACCTGCAGAGGCAGGAGGTGTAGGGTGAGGACGGGCCTCAGCACGCCGAGAGGAGTGTGCGGGGATCACCCAGAGGTGTGCAGAGCAGGGGAGGCCTGTGTCCTGCCTGTTCCTCATGCTCTGTGTGCGTTTCCTGAAAGAACGAACCAGGCTTGGCTTGAGGTTAGCATATTTGGCTGTGTGGAATGGAGAGAAGAGAGGAAAGGAAAGAGAACAGTTTTTACATAATCCCAATGGGAGGTCAAACTAACCGGACATTTGGGTACCTTTTTGTAATGTCCTGAGCTCTTTGACACGGTGTCATTTAGTCCCTACAGTGGATTTCTAAGATATTCTGATAGCCTCACGGTTTGATTTCTGTGATGTCATGTAGTAAGTGGCAGCAGGAGGACTGAGACTTTGGGACCAAGGCTCTTTCCTCTGCCCTGTGCTCCCTGGTCAGGCCATCTGTCTTAGTCCATTCAGGCTGCTATAACAAAGTCCCTTAGACTGGGTCATTTACAAACAACAGAAATTTATTTCTCACAGTTCTAGAGGCTGGGAAATCTAAGATCATGGTGCCAGCCAATTCAGTGTCTGGTGAGGACTGCTCTTTGCTTCAAAGACATAGCTGCCTCTCTGTGTCCTTGCATGGTGGAAGGGGCAAACAGGCTCCCTCGGGCCTCCTATATAAAGCCACTAATCCCATTCAGGAGGACTCTGCCCTCATGACCTAAGTACTCCTGGAGGCCCCACTTGTTAATACTATGGCACTGGAGATTAAGTTTCAACATATGAAGTGGGGGGAGACACAAATATTCAGACTGTCCATGGCCTTTAACAGGTGTCTGTTGGCAGTAGGCTTCATAGTGGAGTCACGGGATCCCTGACTTTGTAGACATTGTGTATGGCATTACACTTAATTTTCAGATCTATTTTAAATTAACAAAGCATGCAAAGAATGAATACACTGAGTACGTCTTATTGAGTACCTGCTCTGGCTAGGTGCTGGGGACACAGAGTGGACAATGAAGTCAAGGCCCTCACCTCTGGAAGCTTCGAGTCTAGCGGAAAGACTGGCAGTAAACAATTATCTGAGCGATTTATTTGCCACAGTTGTGATGAGTGTCATAAAGGGGGAGTAGAAGATGCACTGAGGCTGTTTATTGGAAGAGGGGGCCTGATCCAGTGCAGACCTGGGCCAAGTAGGCTGGGCACTGAGGAATTTAGTAGGGGCCAGTGAGTCAGAGAGTTTTCTAGACACAGGCCCTGGGGCAGGCACAGCACAGCAAGGAAGTAGGTCTGTGTTCCGAGCTCCACCAGTGTGCGCTGTATGGGTGGGTGGGAGGTGGAGCCTCACAGACAAGCTGGGATCAGGGTGCCTTCTGGTCTGTGGGACTTTGATTTACATCCAGAAAAGGCATGGTTACTGGACGTCAGTCTACTGCAGAGATCAGAACCTTTTTGTAAGGGGCCAGAGAATAAATATGACTTATGCTTTAACCTATTTTATTAATAATAATTGTAACCTTTTTTGATTATTAAACTTTTACCTCCTTAAACTTTTTTGATTGATAATTTTAGAGGAAGGAGTATTTGAATTTGTGACAACTAAATATGTATGTAAGGAATACTTCTGAAAGAGAAACTTCTTCATTTTAAGAGTAGTTTCTAGAACTAGGTGTGCTAAAATTTTGCCTCATCTGAGGTCCTCGGTGTTCTATTTAATGAGTAAATTAAAATGGTTCCTAATTATAAACTTGGAATTAATATGGTATCTCTGAAGTTCTCAACAGTTTCTATGTCCTTTAAAAGTCTGCTAATTTTTACATGATTAAATTTTTTTTACTTAAGGATTAACTTAGCCAACCTTTTATTTATTGATAGCTCAAAGGCAAAATGTTAGCCCAAATTGTTTCTGAAGCATCACATAAACTATAGTAAATCTGAATTAATGTGGTTGATACTTTGAAATTTGAGTGACTGCATGAGGGTACTTCAAAAAGTTCATGGAAAGTGGAGTTAAAAGGTAATATGAATCCTTACATGGCCTTTTGAAGATCCCTCATGTTTGCTTAGATGTATATGCTCTCTGCCACCCCTAATTCTTTGCTTACTATTGTGGAGGGGAATTTTAGTTACCATTTTTATTCCAGGAGCTTAACTTGGTGCATTTCTGCCTCCTGTACAGCTACTCACCAAGAATCCAAGCGAGCGGCTGGGCTGCAAGGGCGATGGGGCCGCTGCGGTGAAGCAGCACCCTGTGTTCAAGGACATGAACTTCAGGAAGCTGGAAGCAAATGTGTTAGAGCCCCCTTTCTGCCCTGATGTAAGTACGTTGCCAGGAGTAGTGGGTCCCCAAGAACATTGGTCTGTGAAACGTATTTTTTTTAAAAGCAGATACAGAATCACCTGGTACAGCCAGGGTGTGGCTTCTGCTCTGTGCCTGTTATGTCCAGTTCTTCCTCCTTCCTCCATCATCCCCCAACCCCCACGGCCACTCACTAGACCCATTGCAGACCTCCCTTGCAGTGCTCTGGCTCCCAGGGACTGGTGTCGCTGTCAGCCATCACTGCTGGTGGAGCGGAGTCTCGTCCCTCCTCAGAAACCTCAGCACCACCCCGAGACCTCCCTGGCAGGCCCTTCCAAGCCCTCCATGTCCCCAGGGTCCCCTTTCTGATCTCAGTGCTGGCTTTACCTCTTGTCCCTGTGTTCACCTTCTCACACTGCAGCATGTGCCTGCTGCTATAGTCTGGGATGCATGTCCCCACTGCACTTCTCCTGAGGTTCTGGGACTGTGACCTGGCCCCACACTGAGGACCCTCGAGTGATCACTGTACCTCCTTGTGAGGGTGCTCTTGGGACCAAATGAGGTCGTGTCTCTGCAGTACACAGCCAGGGCCCGGCATTTGTCAGTGCCTGGTGGGAATATTAATAGACCCTAAACAGAGTTGTGTTGATGGAAGGGTGAGTGAACAGAAACAGCGGTCTGAACTCTGTCCTGAACAGTCTGCTACAGACGCACTATAGAAATGTGAAGAGAAGGTAATTTTGCAGGATATTATGGAATTAAGATACACATACAATTAAATAATTTTAGTTGTATGACTTGTTCAGAACTTGTTAGGTTTATTTTATACTCAAGTTATATTTTAGAATAGTAACTGCTACCTGGAATTAATTCACACATTACATATTTCTTGAATGCCTACTTCCTGCCAGACACAGCTCTAGGAATTAATGGCACGGGGAGAACAAGACAGGCAAGGTCTCTGCTCCTAGGGTGCCCATCATAGCTGCAGAGATAGACAGTGAGACTGACTAACAGACAGAGAAAACATGGGACAGTGACGAGAGCATGACAGGGCCTCCAGATGGCTGTCTGGTCTGGAGGGCCTCCTGCCCACCATGCACTGGGAAGTCAGGCCGAAGGCAGTCTCTAAGGAGGGACATATCAGCCAAACGTGGAAGGACACCAGAGCACAGTCCTGACATGGGAGGTGAGCATGCTGGGCAGGGGCTCTGGGGCTGTCTCAGACTGTGTGTGTGTCTGCCTCAGTCTTATCAAGTGAACCCACGGGGAGCCAGTCACAGTAGAGTCTGATGACAACATGTCAGGTACTTACGTTTGCAGAGCTAAGACTGCTCTGGTCTGTAGGGCAGCATGGGGCTTGGGCCTTTGGCCTGGACTCAAATCTCAGGATGCCTTCCTCTAAACTGTCCCTGAGAGCAGGGGCAAGTTCACATCCATTTCCTCACCTGTGGGGATAAATGAGCCAATAGCAGCTGCTCTAAGAGCAGTGCTAGCTAGTGACCCACAGAGCATCACTGCTTTGATTATTGTGTTCCCTATAGTGCTGAGGCTCTGGCATGTGCGTAAAATGTGCTGAGCAGATGAGGGCCCCAAATCTGTGGAGTTCTGTGTGTTTTGTTCTTTAGCCCCAGAAATGCAAGCAGCTGGCCTTATGCTCCCTACCTGCTTGCCTAATCCCTTGCACCTCGAACAGTGCCATGGCTGGGGGCTGCAGACCTGGGCTCCTGTCCCAGAGGAGGGGTCTGCCAATCCATGGAGTGGCGCAGGAGGGTAGGGTACCTTGCTGCTTTGGCTGCTTCCCTCTGCTTGAGACCACTAGGTAAGCTCTGGCAGGGAGAGTGAGAAGTGGGAGTGACCACTTTTAGCTCAGACTTTAAGCAGGTGCTTTATGAGGAGGACACAGGGTTAGGGGCATGGGTGAGAATTGCCACTAACGGATCCCACAGCCAGTGGTCTCCTTCCATCTCACAAGTCTTCCGTTCTGCATTGCGTCTTCCAACAGGAGCGCCCTGTCCTGTCCTCTTCCACCCCTGGCCTTCGTTTGCACTCCATTTTCCACTGTAGAATAATAGAAGGAGGGGTGAGAGAGAGCTCGTGCAGTAGTGAGCGGGAGGAGACAACATCTGCAGGATCTGTGACACTAAAACTTCCACAGATCAAGAGCTTAGAACTGCCACTCAGAGGACCCATTTTGTATGAATTAGAAAATACTTCAAATGAGGAACTTGGCAAAGGGAATGGAGAGAGGGACGTGTGGGTATTTCTGCATCGATTTCATGTGCACTTTACCCTTTGAGATTGAGGGGCTGGGAGCTTTCCCAGCGACGTCATGGGTTGATGCCTGTCTCTGTTCTTGGTGTGCAGCCTCAGGCAGTGTATTGTAAGGATGTCCTGGATATCGAGCAGTTCTCCACGGTAAAAGGAGTCTGCCTGGACACCAAAGACGAAAACTTCTATGCTCAGTTTGTTACGGGGTGTGTCTCCATCCCCTGGCAGAATGAGGTACTGCCCTTTCCAGTGTAGCAGGTTTATGCTCGTTCCAACAATGATAAAAGAGTGTGTGTGAGTGCACGTGTACGTGTGTGTGCATGTGTGTGTGAGTGCATGTGGATGTGTGAATGTGTGTGTGAGCAACTGTGTGTATGTGTGTGTGTGAGTGCGTGTGTGTGTTAATGTGAGTGTGTGTGAATGTGTGTGCATGTTTGGGGGTTAAAATTATGAAAGACTTAGATCATGGGCAAGCCAAGGACCATATCAGCAATTGTCCAAAAGCATAGCAGCTGCCCCCAGTCCCAATTACAGGAAGTGGACAGAAGGTGGCCCTCTTGGGTCCGATGTGGGCTTGCTTGCCATCCCTGAGTCCCACTCTATAAGCAGGACTGGCTGGCAGCCATGGTTCCCCACGGTAGTTAACTGCTTTTGGGTTATGCTTAGAGATAGGAGAAGAGGAGATCGCGTTACTTACCCCAAGAAGAGGTCTAGAAGCAGAAGCAGGAATCCAGGAGAGGGGGACTGGGTGGGCTTGGGAGCTCCGAGGTCCCAGTGTTGAGCACGGGTGTAGGTGGGAGCTGATGGTGCTGGGAGGTCACGGACTGACCTCACAGTGTCTGTTGTGGCTTCTCTGTCCTGCCCTTCTGTGCATGCAGATGATTGAATCAGGATGTTTCAAGGACATCAATGAAAGTGAAAATGAGGGAAATTTGCCATTAAATACAGAAGAGAAAATACAGCACCCCGTTTCCAAACCAAAGGGAGGCTGCTTCTATAGACTCTTCAGAAGAGGGGTAAAAAGCTTTTTTTTTTATAATGTGTAAAAGAAAAAAATACTTACCAAGGTAAAAACATAGTACTTTCTTTTCTTTTTGCAATGCCTCATATAAGAAATTTCACATAGTTTAAAAACCATATGGAGCTATTTATAGCCCAGCAAAAAAGTCCTCATAATGTTTGCTGTTGGTATAAAGCTTGTTCTGATCCAGAAAGAAGTAACGGTTTACCAGCGTTAAAAGACAGCTTCCTATGTCAATGACGATGCATTTTAAGCTAGACTCAGAGGGGCCTGTCCCATTATCTCACTTGGAGAGCATGGAGCTGGTAACACCAAGGTCACGGGTTCAGCTCCCTGTACCAAAAAGAGGTAAGCTAGGCTCAGAAATCAGTCCCTTGTAAAACGACCATCAAACAATACACGCTATTGAAATGTCTACATGTTCTGATCCTTATAGCTAATACCTTGGTAGTCCATTTGCGTAAGGAAAGCTGATTTTCTTTTGAAAATGGAATAGTTTCGAGTAGTAGTAGCATTTCTGTAATAGCATTAAAAATGTAGAAAAAAATATTTTTCCAGGTAAAGTTTTCTCCTAGATTAGTGGGTTTTCCTGCTTTGTACCTTGTCCACTTGAGGGGTTTATTCAGAGGTTGTCCACCAACATTCCAGTCTGCCTTTCTTCAGTATAGAAAACAAGCCTTAGGTGGTAAAAATCTCTCAACATGGCATTGCATTTCCTCTGAGAACTAGGGGCTAGCTGTGAACTAACTGGCTAGCTCTCCTGTCTCTCGGTGTGTGTAAATCCTGCTTGGAAATGCTCCTCCATCGGTACCTGTCTCAGCGTCCATGCTGTGGGGATGGTGCCGCTCAGGGAGACCTGCAGTTGACAGAATGTGATTGTGCGTCAAGCGGCTCCTCCCCACAGCGCTTCTGACTGTGGGAGCAGAGAGGCCACACCCTTTGTGTGCTCAACTGTTGACTGTGTGGATGTGACATGTAAGGAGCAAATCTTATCTGAGGCGTTGTCTTGGTATGTGCATTAGCATCCTCCATATTTGAATAAGGAGAAAGTATTTAAGATTTTGCCTGCCTTAAAATTAGCATCCTCCCCAAAGCCTTTGAGCTGCTGTGTGCACTTAAGGAAAGGTAAGCCAGCATGGCCCGGAGCCGTGCCTGAGGCCGCTCGTTCTGCTGCGCATTGTAGGGCTGCCTGACCACAGGCCCCAGCGAGAAGGAAGGAGAGTCGACGCAGCCCTGACTGTTCACCCCGCGGATGGCGCGGAGCCAGACCACGCTGCCGGGGAACCCGCGCCCACTGTCTCATCCTGTCTGTGCCTCCTAATAAACACGGACCCCACAGTTTCACACATGCCTTCGGAGTTTGCAGATTTTTCTGTATTAATACCTGAGTTGTCGGGCAGACCCCATGGCTCACTCGGGAGAGTGCGGCGCTGGGAGCGCCGAGGCCGCGGGTTTGGATCCTATATAGGGATGGCCGGTGCGCTCACTGGCTGAGCGCGGTGCGGGCGACACCAAGCCAAGGGTTATCCCCTTGCTGGTCACCAAAAAAAAAAAAACAAAAAAAAAAAACCTGAGTTGTCTTTTTACTAAAGCTGGATCGAAGAAAAAGCCCCCAAATCCACTAAAGCTGGATTGAATGGCCCAGAAACTCCCAGGGGTAGACACCTTGTGTGCTAGGGCCTGAGCTCCACCTGTGCCCATGGAGAGGGGAGGAGGGTGGGCATGGGGGGGCATGGCAAGAAGAGAGGGAGGTGAGACAGGCCCCCCTATACCCAGGGCAGTCCATGGGTGTTAGACAGTCCTCTCTGGCTACTTTCCCATCGTGTCTCCTGATGGCCCTGATGTCTACCTTGCACCACTCACTGAGATTTCTGCTTTCCTGAGGTTTATGTCTTTCTGGCTGCTGTTAAGTTTTTTCCTGAGCACACCTGTCCACTCTTGAAAGAGTGTGGCTTTCCATGACTGTGTGATCAGGGCTTGGCACCCAAAGGCTCCTGAAATGTGATGGGATGATTTCAATGGCAGTGTGTTGTGATTGCTGGGACTGTGCCAGTGGCAAGTGTGGCAGCAGCCTCACACGGTTGGAACCATCTCAGAGGCTGAGGGCAGGTGTGAGGGGCCTGGGCCTGTGTGGTGGACGAGGAGCCCCACCCTTCCAGGTGTTACTTGGTGCTTAGGAGTTTTAGGAGCTTCCGCAGAGATTAAGGGATACTGATATTGCAAAAGTTGATAACTCGTGTTTGTAATTAATTTTGACTCTTCAGTAATTGCTACCAAAAAAGAAAGGTGCCTAACCTGAGGGTGGAAAAGTGGGGTCTGTTTGGGGAGGGGACACTTACACCCCTGCTAGGGGCTGTAGCAGGAAGTGTGTGGATGAGTATAAAGACCAAAGAGGGCACCATCATGCTGTGCTTGGGGAGGACATAAAGATCTTCCAGGGAGGTGACATTTGAGCTGGGCAGGAGATGAGAGGAAAAGGACAGTGAACACAGAGGCCCCCAAGCTGGATGTGCAGAAGGAGTGGCTTAGCCAGTGATGGCCAAAGCTGGGCCTGAATCCTCTGTGGAGGTGCAGTCTGGGATGGGGCCAGCCTGGCTCTGTCACGGGCTTCTGCAGACCAGAGGAATGTGGAACGTGTTGACAAGGTGAAGCCTGGCTCAGGGAGGAGGCAGAGAGGACTCCTGGCCAGGGGCCTTTCCCTGTTGCTGCCACCCTTAGTCTGCAGTCAGGATCTTCTTGCCACCTGTTGTGAGAGGAGCCAGGGGACTATCCGGACCTCGGTGACTTTAAACCAGTGACACTGTCAGACAGCTCTGTGGAGGAAACAAACCATGAGTGCCTGGTGTCGGTGGGAGTCCCTGGCCTCAGGGCTGCTTTCACACTAAACAGGTTGGCTGCTCTGCCATTTCAAGGTCACCTGCACCCAAATGGTGCCTCCTACAGTACAGTTTGCATTGGGTGTTAACACATAGGAGCGTTTAGGCCAGTGTTTTTGAGTAAGACATCTCCTGGGGTATGTCACTGTGAGGTTGGGCACCTTCTTTGTACTGGGGTGAGGGAAAGGGGAAGTTATCTTGGGGGGTTGGGGCCACTAGTCTTTAGGAGGATGGAAATAGCTTTGCTTTTCTTCTGATTGAGGCAAAGCATAAAAGATTAAGGCTTTCTGGAGGTGGGCCGCCACAGCGTGACTCAGGGTCCGCCCCCGCCTCCGCCTCATCCTCTTCGTCTGTAAAATGAAGGTGGCAGGCGTTCCTGCTTCACGGGGACACTGTGTGAGGACAGTTTAGTCTTTGGAAAGTATTTGGCAGAGTGTTTGGTGCAGTGTTTGCTGCTCAGTAAATATGATAAAAATCATGCAAAAGTAATACATGCTCATAGAAAAATTACAGGAACATATAAAGAAAATAAAAACTACCTTTATCCCACCATCCATTTACATTCTGAGGCCTTCCAGATGTTCTTTCATCAGCGTAGACACAAGTCCACAGAGGTGGACTTTTTGGCCCAACATCCCTTTTCGGGGAACCACTCCTGCCTTGTGCTGTAGATGACTGCTGGGGGGTGCAGTCCTGGCCTGGCTGAGGACCTGATTTCCCCACCAGCCACAGGGCCTCTGTAAAGGCCTGCTTTGTGGTGGTGCACTGGGGTGTGGAGGTTTGGGGGCACCACCTCTGTCTTGCCTGTACTGAGCACTGGGCTGAGGAGGAAGCCAGAAGGGTGGTGAGTCCAGCCAGGGCTGCAGACGGCCAGAGCCTGAGGGTATCATGTGTGCCCCGGGGTCATGGCTGTTATATAGGAACCAGTGAAGTCCTTTTTGCTTCTTGTTTCTTTTTTCTTGCTTAAGCTAGTCTGAGCTGAATTTCTCCATGCCCAGGTGAAAGAGCCCTGACTGAGACCAGTGACAAACCTAAGTTAGGATTGTTACACAGACTGGTAGCTTTTTCACATTGAACACACAATTTTTAAATTATTATTATAAGCAAACATATATATTGAAGAGAATTTTGAAATTGAGAAGAGTACACAAAGAAAAATTCATTTTTAATATTAGTCACTGTCCAAAAGTAATCCCTGTCAACATTTTATTCTATATTTATATCATTTACATAGTATTTTATTTATTGCCATTTCATTTAAATATACCTGGCTGCCTAATCTTTTATGCATATTTAGGTCATTATTTATTCAAACAGTCCAAAGAAATGTTGCTTCCAATTGTCTTGTTATAAATAAGAAGCGATGAACATCCCTGTTCCTAAATCCTTGTGTACATACCTGATAGTATTTCTAGGACAGATTCTTAGCAGGTGAATCCCTTGGTAAAAGTGTATGAGCAACTGAGGTAAATACTACAAGAAAGAGCTAAAATGGCTAAAAGTGGTTACATCTGGAAAGCAGTCGCTGGGAAGGGCAGAAACAGGGTGAGGAGCGTGGCTGTCCCTCAGTACTGCATTCGACTTCTTCTGTTGACCACGTTTATGTATCATTAAACGTCACGCTGTAAAATAAAGCACAATTATGCACTCAAAAAAAGATGTTTGCATGGGCCGGCCCGGTGGCGCACTGGATAGTGCGCCGCTTGGGAAGCGCGGCGGCGCTCCCGTCCAAGGGTTCGGATCCCACATACAGACCGGTTCACCGAGGCTTGCAATCCCGTTGCCGGTCCCCGGTCCGGTACGGGGGCGACACTGAAGGTTGCGATCCGTTGCCGGACACGGAAGAAAGACAAAAGAAAAAAAAAAAAAAAAAAAAAAAGATGTTTGCACATTTTAAAGAGTACATATTTTATACCTATATGAACAAACTGCCCTTCTGCAAGTTTGTAACAATTTCCACTCTTACAAAAATGTATAACAGTTCCCTTTACAGGTTTCACCAGGAACTAGGTTTTTCTTATGAAACACCAAAATCCAGGTGTTTCTTTTTCTTTTTTAAATTTTGGTAAAATACATATAACAAAAGTTACCATCTTACCTATTTTAAGTGTACAGTTCTTCAGTGGTCTTAAATACATTTAGATAACGTTGTCTAATTGTCACCACCATCCATCTCCACAGCTCTTTCCATCTCCCCAAACTGAAACTCACTGATTCCCACCCCCCTCCCTGCAGCCCCTAGCGGCCACCGTTCTACTCTCTGTGCATTTGACCAGTCTAGGTCCCTCAGAAAAGTGGAGTCAAGCAGTATTTGTCCTTTGTGACAGGCTGATTTCACTCGGGATAGTGTCTTCAGGGTTCATCCGTGTTGGAGTCCGTGTCAGAGCTTCTTTTTAAGGTAAAATCATATTTCATTGTATCTTTACACCGTATGTTGTCCATTCACTTGTTGGACACTCGGGCTGCTGCCACCTCTCGGTCATTGTGAAAACTGCTGCTGTGAACATGGATGTATAGTATCTGTTCAAGTCCCTGCTTTTAGTTCTTTTGGGTACATACCCAGAAGTGGAATTGCTGTGTCACATGGTAGTTCTGTGTTAAATTTTTGAGGAACCTCCATACTGTTTTCTAGCAGCATTCCCACCAACAGTGCACAAGGTCCCAATGTCTCCACATCCTCATAAACAAGCCAGTTTTGATGGCTGTTTGGTATCCGTTGCTTGAAAGTATTAGTGTTTGTACCAGTTTCCTGTTGTTGGACATCTAGGTTGTTTCATCTTCTTTGTATTATTGATACTGCTCTGACTGACATCTTTTGTCCGTCTTGGAATGCTTATCTGTGATGCCTTGCTTAGCATCAGATACGTAATGTGTATAATCAGATGTGATGTAAGTACATGCTGAGTGCAAGGAAATGGTTGCTATACTTAAGCCTTTTGACAGACATTGCCAATCACTCTTCAGAAAAGTGATGGAAGTCATAACCAGCAGTTTTCACAAGTCCTCGTTTCTGTATATCCTAACCAGGCCTGGTTCGCACTCTCTTCAGTCTTTCCTCTCCCTTTTCTTAGATTCTTACTGAATTATGAGTCTACTGTTTTTATAAATTGCTAATTCAAAGTTCTCTCTCCAAAACCACAAGTTCTCCATTTTCTCATCCTCGCATCCCCTGTAGTACTCACCTGACCCTGGGAGTCAGGTCAGCGCTTGGACTCTAGGCTCAGCATGTGATTAAATGCCAGCTGGGGTCACACATCTGCTCACCCCTGGGCCTGTGCATTATCATATGCAGAGTGAGGAAGTCCTCCTTTGGCTCCTTCTGTAAGTCTCAAACGTCCGTTCTCGTAGCCCTGATTTTGAGTTCAGCCCGCATCAGAGGTCCTCTCTCAGGAAGGCTCTGGTTCCTTCCCTGATGCTGTGCTGTGTGGCTCCTTTTCACTGTTCACTCTGTGTGAAAGTGCATTCTTTGAACACTTCGCATTGTGATTACAACAGATTCTTATGGTTTTCCATCGCATTTCTTGGCTGTGCTTCTGCTTGACGTATGTCTTGAGGGCCAAGCAGCATCGTAAGTTACTGTTTTAAATACGACAGAGCATTTCTAATTTTGTTCTAGTAAAGAAACAACTGGATTTAGAGTTTCTGCTCAGGAAAGGACATAGCTCTCCTACTCGGAGGAATGTTACACCCCATTCAGACCTCATTTATCAATATAGCAGTTCATGTGGTCAGGCCTCTCCTTCAAAGTCCGTCTGTCCCTCCTCCCCAGGCCAGCCTCCCTGGGGCTGGAACCTCCAGGAAGGCATCAAAGACATTTGTAGTCTAGATACATGGTCACCAGTGACTACAGGCACATGTGTTAGTGCTGCAAAGGAAGAGAAGGTGCTAATGGGAGAGCTGTCATTTTAGTATATTTTGTGTGTGTGTGTGGGTGTGGGTATGTGCATTAGCAGAAGTGTTTGTGTCCTGAGGGAAAGAAAGTCAGCATGGCTCAGGATATTTTACAATTAGCAGAGTACACCTCTGTGATATTATGAGAGATATATACACATATATGCTACTGGTTTTTGTCCACAGTTCGTAGCTCCTAACTCCCATAGCCCTAGTTCTTTTGCTATAATGCTGGGGTGCTGCAGGCCTCAGAAAACAGTCTTTCTCTCTGACCTTCTCCTGTCCTCTTCTCACCTGCTCCTTTTTCTCTTTGAGGCAAGCCACAGAAACTAGAATTCCTATTCCTCAAGGTGGGTCATAGAAACCAGAATCCCTTTCCCCAAAGCCAGCCATAGAGACTAAGAAACTATCCTCCCCCACTCTGCCCCCCACCAGCCTTTCTGTCTTGGAGCCAGCCACAGAGAAATTCTCTGATGTACCTTATCTGATTGTAGGTCATAAGACCCCCATCCCAGAAGGGGTCCGGCCCCATGCCCAGGTTGAAGGAATGCTGCACAGAGAGGCCGAGAAGAACCCGAGCAGACAGGTGTCAGTGGGATTCCCCACCCACGCTGTTGGTGTTAGATCAGACTCTTTTTGTCCAATCACAATTCTACATGGTTGTCCATGTTTCACTCATGCCTATGTCATGAAGTTTCCACTAAAATCCAAGAGCACAGGGTTCAGGGAGCTTATGGACAGCTGAACACCTGGAGGTTCCTGGAGCGTGGTGCTCGGGAAGGGCCTGGAAGCTCCATGCCTCTCCCCCATGCCTCCCCTGTGCATCTCTTTGTATCCATTGTAATATCCTTTATAATAAGTGGGTAAACACAAGTGTATGTTTCCCTGAGTTCTGTGAGCTGCTCTAACAAATCAGTCAAAGCCAAGGAAGGGGTCATGGGAACCCACATTTATAGCCAGGTAAAACTACCTGGGGCTTGTGATTGCCATGGTGGGGGGCAGGGAGTCTTGGGGCCTGATCTCTCAGCCTGTGAGATCTCACACACTATCTCCAGGTAGATAGTGTCAGAGTTGAATTGGAGGATATCCAGCTGGTGTCCATTGCAGAATGGCTTGGTGTGGGGAAGAAAAACCCATATATTTGGTCATAGAAGTCTGCATTGATTGTTGCTGAGTAAGAGTGCAAGAAAATCACTTAGCTTTGTTTGTTTGTATATACTCAACCTTGCATTTTTTTTTTT
Organism: Galeopterus variegatus; assembly: GCF_000696425.1. Classification (NCBI taxonomy): domain Eukaryota; kingdom Metazoa; phylum Chordata; class Mammalia; order Dermoptera; family Cynocephalidae; genus Galeopterus; species Galeopterus variegatus. The sequence continues at coordinate 215,856 of NW_007727724.1, read as the reverse complement.
TTTTAAAGATGACCAGTAAGGGGATCTTAACCCCTGACTTGGTGTTGTCAGCACCACGCTCTCCCAAGTGAGCTAACCTGCCATCCCTACATAGGGATCCAAACCCATGGCCTTGGTGTTATCAGCACCGCACTCTCCCAAGTGAGCCACGGGCCGGCCCCAACCTTGCACTTTAAAAACCTTACTCAGGGCTGCCGGGTTCTCGTAGGATGATAGCAACTGCCTGAACCCAAATCTCTTCGCCTCCTTCAAAAACCATACAGATGCAGTGCTGATAATACCAAGGGTAAGGGTTTGGATCCCCGCACCAGCCAGCCACCAAAAAAAATTAAATAAATAAATAAATAAATAAACCCCATATACAATAGCAAAGAGAGCAAGGTAAAATCACCTCTGACCTGGGCTGGCCCCTTACCGGTCATCTTTTTTTTTTTTTTTTTTTTTTTTTTTTTTTTTTTCGTGTCCGGCAACGGATCGCAACCCTCAGTGTCGCGCCCGTACCGGACCAGGACCGGCAACGGGATCGCAACCCTCGGTGTTGCAACCGCACCTCGCTCAGCCAGTGAGCGGGAACCGGTCTGTATGTGGGATCCGAACCCTCGGTGGGAGCGCCGCCGCACTCCCAAGCGGTGCAACTGGGCCGGCCC
>NW_007727724.1:198846-214728 GCF_000696425.1 Galeopterus variegatus | reverse complement strand
CCCAAAACCCCTCCCCCCCCTCAAAAACCCATACAGATGCAGGGCTGAAAATCCCAGGGGTAGGGTTTGGGACCCCCGCACCAGCCAGCCACCAAAAAAAATTAAATAAATAAATAAATAAATAAACCCCATATACAATAGCAAAGAGAGCAAGGTAAAATCACCTCTGACCTGGGCTGGCCCCTTACCGGTCATCTTTTTTTTTTTTTTTTTTGTCTTTTTGTCTTTTTTCGTGTCCGGCAACGGATCGCAACCCTCAGTGTCGCGCCCGTACCGGACCAGGACCGGCAACGGGATCGCAACCCTCGGTGTTGCAACCGCACCTCGCTCAGCCAGTGAGCGGGAACCGGTCTGTATGTGGGATCCGAACCCTCGGCAGGAGCGCCGCTGTGCTCCCAAGCGGCGCACTGTAACAGTGCACCACCGGGCCAGCCCATACCGGTCATCTTTAAAAAAAAAAAAAAAAAATCACCTCTGACCTGAATACTGCATCCTAAGGAGCTGAGGACAGTGCAAATGTTGGTCACCCATCAATGGCAGAGCCAGCTCTGGAGCAGAGATAAGGGCGGGAGGTCCCTGCACTGGCCAGACACACAGCACATTCCCTTGGTACCACCAGACAGAAGACCCAACCCAGACGAGGAACATGTGGTGGATCAGGACAAGGACTCCTGGGAACGGAAGTGGGTTCGGCAGCTACTTATGACAGCACCACTTCTGGGGAGGGGGGCAGCTTGGAAGATGAGGGGCCAGTGGGAAAGGTCGTGAAGAAACAGAGAGACAGCAGCCCCCTCCCTGCGGAGATTATTTAAGAACTGTACTTCTCTGTATCCTGAAGTGGGTGGTCTTGAACCAGGAAATGGAAAAAGCCGCTTGTGAGACAGGAGAAACAAACTGTTCCTTCTATACTAACACCACTGTCAATCCTCCACTTCCGATGCCAGAAGCGTGGGGTTTTCCCCACACCACCTGGTTCTGACACCAGCCAGGTATCCTATCATTCAATTCCATACAATTCTGGTGCCACTCGGAGTTCGCACAGACACCGCAGGTTAAGGGCTGAGTGTCACAGACTGCCCCACTTGATGCAGTGGATTATGACCCATTTAATTTTTAAAATGTGTCTGTAGTAAGACTCAAAGAAAGGGAAGAGAGAAAATGGGTGGGTATGGGGAGGACAACCGTTCTTTAGGAGAGAGTGCCAGCCAGTTAGGGCAGAAGAAATGAGGGGTTACAACAATCGCCACCGTGTGACTCCCCACACAAAAGCTGATTCAGGCCAGGATCCTCAATGCATGCCAGAACCACTGGCGAGAGGCTCCCGGGGAACAGAATATTCTCACAGGTCCAGAGAACGGTCACACATTACTTACTAATTACTAAGAGAAAGATGTCCTTTTACATTGGAGAGATCTGGCAGTCACTAGCTTGAGTGATCAAACTTAGCCCCACTGGTTGGGGTAGCCTGGCCTTGGGACATGTGCTGCCTATGAAGCGTCCTTCCAAAAGGAAGGGACTCAGGATGGGATTTTAAAAGATTTAGAAAGTTCAGTGAAAGTGGTATTGTGGTTCCTAGTTTCGGTGAGGTCTGCTGAGGTATTGAGAGGCAGAGTGTGACATCTTCAACTTGCTTTCATGTGGTGGGGTAGGGTCCCTATGTGGAGAGAAAGCAAATGTGGCAAGATGTTAACACTTATTGCATCTCAAGGAAGGAAGGTGGGTGGTCACTGTGATATCAGAGACGCGGGTCTGGGAGGCCCTGTAGCCAGCCTCAACCCACCCTGTCCTCTAGCAGGCTCTTGACTCTGCCACAGGAAAGAATTCAAGGACAGAGTGACAGTGCAAAGTGAAAACAGCTTTCATGTAACAGTTAAGAGGTATAGGCTTCACAGAGAAAGTGCAGCCTAGCTCCAGAGACTGAGCAGGGTCTGCATAAGTTTAATGAAAAAGTAAGAAATGCACACTTAACATTTAGTACAAAGTGCAGGCCGACTCGGGAGAGTGAGCAACAGCCCCTTAGAAATAAGCTTAAGGCTGGCCCTGTGGCTCACTCGGGAGAGTGCGGCGCTGGTAGCGCTGAAGCCGTGGGTTTGGATCCTATGTAGGGATGGCCAGTGCGCTCACTGGCTGAGCATGGTGCAGATGACACCAAGCCGAGGGTTGTGATCCCCTTACCGGTCAAAATAATAATAATAATAATAATAAGCTTAACACAAAGTAAAGTATACACACCTCTCCTGGCGAGGTGCAGGTGGGCTCCAGGAAATTGAGCTACCAACCGCAGCAAGTTAGTACAAAAGTAACATACACATTTACAAAGAGCAGGCTAGCCTCAGAGTGAACAGCAGCCTGCTAAAGGCAAGTTTGATACAAAAAGAATAGACATCTCAGAGAAGGTGTAGGCTGTCCCCAAAGAGAGTGACCAGCAGCTCTGCCTTCTACCAGAATTCAGCTTTTACAGTTTCACTGTCAAATACATATTCGTGCTATGTAGTGCATATTCAACTAGGGGGGTGGTTCCCAGTTATGTAACATAATCTTGCACATGCTCAGTTGGTCTCTTCTTAGAGCCTGCTCACTGGTCAAATTCCAATATACCCACTGGAAAACACCTAGAATGTTCAGTGCTCTCCAGTGCCTCTAGTGGAAGGTTATTCAAAGGATTAAATTCCCCTCTACTGAGCATGCCCAGCTACTAGGGTTTTATAACCCCTCCCTACTGAGCATGCCCAACCACTGGATTTGCATAAGCCAGCCCCCTGAGGTCTTGATTTGTTGTGTTGGTACCAAAAATAGGTCCAACAAACGACAGTTAACTCTTCTCTAGGGAAGGACCTAGAGGAGAGGCCTGAGACCTTGGGGAGTGGCTTGAAACTCAGAGATATGTCCTGAAACACCAACCCATGGAAACTGAGCACCTCCTATCACAGCTATAGTATTCTTTTAGCTTTTTGTATGTGTGGGAGGGAAATAAAAAGGCACTCAGTTGGCTGCATGGAAAATGGATTAGAGGCAGCAGGAGTGAAGATGGGGAGCTGGTTAGGAGTCAGAAGTAGCTTAGGCAGCCTGGGCTCCTGGAGATGGAAGAGGTGGACAGGTTTGTGCTACAACTTGGAAGGAGATGCAACAGTTCATGATAGCTGTCCTCACACTGGGCTCTGAGTGCCTTGGGGACAGGGATCATGTCCTATTTATATTCTGTTCCTAGCACCTGGCACATGAAGTACACACAGATGGTTGTTCAATTTTACTAACCTGTTCACCAATATTTAAATTAAAGACTTGTAAAGCTAGACGACTATCAACAGGGCTAGGGCTCACAGACCCCTCAAGCCCATTGTACAGACTGTGTCACCAACCCTTCACACACAGGTCTACAAGCTGGTAATAGGAAAAGGTCTTAGGAGCCATGGGTAAAAAATTAATAGGTTTTATTCAGAGCTAGGAGCAGCCGCTCCTAGAGCTAGGCCGCTCTAGTGGCCTCCTGGAGTGTCCCGAGAAGCTCCGTGTATCAGAGCCGTTAGTCCTTTATACTTAAGACTATAACCCAGGACACCTGGGTTCACGTGTGTGGTTATATTAGACAATAACCAAGGAACACCTGGGCGCACGTGCATATTTACATCAGATGCTCGGCAAGATTCTGAACATGGGGCCCTAACCATTTTCCTATATTTTCCCAACAAGACTAAAGGATGGAAGCTGACCAAAAGGAAACATGTTTTATTTTTATTATTTTGTGAAGTATTTTATTTTACATACACATATCTAGCATCTGTTTATAGTATAATCCTTCTTTACTTCTAAACAATAATCTGAGGCTACTAGCAATAGAACTGAAACCACAGGACAGTTAGGTGTAAAAGTTATAAAATGGTTCAAGAAGAAAAGCTGGGCACACTTGAGGATTAGTCTGAGAACAGTCACCCCGACAGAGCTCTAAACTAATCCATTCATCAGATTTTCACTGCGCTCCTACTATGCAAGAAAACAGACAATGTCCCCGTCTTTGTGGAGTGAGTATTCTAGTAGAGGGCCAGATAGAAAACAAACTCAGGAACATATTTCTATATCACAGTGGGTGTGAGGAGGCCTAGTCCCTGGGAGGACTGGCAAGTGGGCGGTGGGGATGCCGTCAGGGCAGGCCTCTCATTGGAGGGTATGTCTGAGCAGTTTCACAAGGGGAGAAGGAGCCAGTCTTGCAAAGAGCTTTCTGTCTTTTTACCATAAAAGGTGTTGAGAAGGACAGTAGTAAAGACAGAGCACACAGGACATTCGACAGCCCTGGACCTGCTGGCCCTGGCCATTCAGCTGGTCCTCCCTGGGTACAGCTGCTCAATTATTGGCCAATCCAACTCCAACTAATCAGATACATTTCTCCCTCTTTTCCTTGAGAGACATTGTCAAAATGCACTACTGGAAGAAAATGAGCTACAGTAGGGTGGGATATATATATATATGTAGTCATAATATAAAATAATTTTTGACAACTAAAACTAAACATATATCCATATATGTAAATGGTTTTCACTTGCATATTAAAGGGAAAGATTTTCAGATTGGGTCACCAGGCAAAACACAACTCTGTGCTGTATCCAAGAGACGAACCTAAAACATAGTGAGTGAGAAAGGTTAAAATTTACCCATTGGCAAGTGCATACCAGGAAAATGCGAATGAAAGTAAAGCAGTAGTCACAGTTTTATTGCCAGACAAGGTAGAATCTGGGCTGGGAAGCACTGAGCCAAACAGAAAGGGCACTTTGTAATGTTAAAGGTTCAATTCTCAAACAGGATCACATGGTCAGAAATAACTATGCACTGAGTCACAGCCATAGCTTTCATAAGGCAGAGATGAGTCCCACTTCTCCATCCCAGCTTGATCATATGCCTGGAGATAAGGCTACAGCAGACCTCAAGAACACAGTTAGGTAGATCTTAGGAATGTATGTGTGTTGAACTCTGTATTGGTAATAGAGAATATACCTTCTTTTCAAATGCCTGTAGAACATTCATTAAAAGTGATTATATGTTAGGTCACAAAGAAAATCCTAATAAAAAAAAATTGGGGGCCGGCCCAGTGGCGCACTTGGTAGAGTGCGGCGCTTGGGAGTGTGGAGGCGCTCCTGCCGAGGGTTCAGATCCCATATAGAGACTGGTCTGCTCACTGGTTGAGCGCGATGCGGGCACGACACCGAGGGTTGCGATCCCGTTGCCGGTCGCGGTACGGGCGCGACACTGAGGGTTGCGATCCTGTTACCAGTCACAAAAAAAGACAAAAAGGAAAAAAAAAATTGAAAGGCTTTAAATATAGTCGAGAGTAGCTGATTACAAATGCAGTAAACCTATGAATCAATAATAAAATCAGAAAACAAAATGGCTCTGCCACCTGTAAATTTAATAGTCTCTACTAAAATTCTCTTGGCTCAAAGAGGATATAAACCAAAATTGCAGGCCTTCTACTAAACGATAATGAAAACATCTATGAGCATGTATCTGGATATATGGGGTACAATTAAAATAGTGCTCAAGGAGAAATGTTATACCTTTTAATTATAGCAACAAAAATAAAAGACTGAAAATTAATTAATTGAGCATCTAACTCAAAAGGATAGAAAAATAACCACAAACATTTTTTGAAGGAAAGCAGAAGGAAGAAATTAATGAGAAAACCAGAAAAAATGGCTATAAAACAGAAAAACTGTAATGTAAATAATAAAGTTTGTTTTTTATAAAATCAACAAAATAAATCAATATCTAACATAATTGAGAAAAATAAAGGGAGAAAATACAAATACATAAAAATTACAAGAGGAGAAAAATCACATAATGAGGGAATTAAAGATAATGAATACTTCACACAACTTTATGAAAATAAACATAAAATCTAGATGAAATGCATTTCTAGGAAAACACATTAGCAAAACTAGCCACAAGTAAAATAGAAAGTCTAAACAGACTAATTTCAAGATAAGAAATAAAGTTGTCAAAGGGCTACCCCTCAAAAAACACCAGGTCCAGATGATTTGACATGGGAATTTTAGCAAACTTTGAAGAGAAATAATTCGAGGGGATTTAAATGTTCCAGAGCCTAGAAGAAGAAAACTTTCCTGTCCTTTTTATAAAGCAAGTATAAATCGATACCAAAATCTTATAAAGACCTATACAAAACCTTTATCCTAATCTCTCACGAATATTAATGCAAAATCCCTTAATAAAATATTACCAAACAGAATCCAACAACATATTAAAAATATTACATCATAATGTAATGGGGTTTATTTCAATAATGCATGGATGGTTGAATACTAATAAATCCAGTAACATAATAAATCACGTGAATAGATCCAAAGGAAAAATAAAAGTTTATTTTCACAGATGCTGTAAAGGCATCTGACCAAATTCAACATCCATTTTTAATACAAACGGTCAATAAAGTAAATCAATAACTACTTCTTTAGCATGATAAAATATATTGATCAGCCCAGAAGGCAGCATTTTATGTTGAGGTTGTACCCTGGAGGGAGGAACTTACATGTATATTAATGGTGGACTACAGATACAGATCTACCCTCCTGATGAGAATAATAAAGCCAGGCAAATACAAACATAGAGTACGAAGCAGTTTTCAGGGCTGAAAGACAGGAGATGGTGAGAATCAGGGATGAGCCAGCCACTAGGGCTGCTTCTACTCAGGGTCTATTTGCTGATTTGGACAGGACAGCTTGGGGCTAGGAGATCAAATATGGAACATGCCAAGATTAGTGTCCCAGGCAATTTACTCTCCACTTTGGAGTCCAACCCACCCAAGAAGAAGGGTGACTTGTGTTGCTTTGCCTCTCATGGACTTGTCACCTCTCTTCCCTTGGATGATGGAGATGCAAAAGGATTACTCAAAGCCCATTTCTTCTGAGCAGTGAGACACCCCAAAGGGGTTAATTTCCTGTAACCCTCAAGAGAGAGGCATTCCTTCCTTGGAGGAACACACCCTTTCACATTGTTTGCTCCAGGAGATCCATTGCCCATTCTGCCATAGAGTTCCCCTCCCCACACATGAGTTCCATACATCCCCAGGGGCGAAGCCACTAAGAAGGCAGCCCACCCCCCTTATGCTTAAATTTATCTCCTCTTTTAATAAAGCGTTGCTTGCTTTACTGCTGGGTAAATTGTCCAGGGGTGAAGCCCCCACTCAGCCACTTAGGGGGGAGCCTACTCCCCCCCCCCCCTTATGCTTAAGTCTATCTCCTCTTTTAATAAAGCATTGCATGCTTTACTGCTGGGTACGTTGTTCATTTCTATGTCTTTGGAATCCAAGAGCCTAATTTAATCACTGGCAAAAATTGGAAAGCTTTGGGCACCAGAGAAGACACTAGCTGCAAGAAGCAAGTGGCCACTGGGACTATTTTGCTTCCATGTCTCTGCTGCTGGTAAGTCTCTCCTGGAGTCCCCAGCCTAAATTCTGACAAAGCAATGTTTTATTCTCTTTTATTCTCCTTTCTTACCCTTTTCTTCCTCTTTAAAATGACTGCCAGACAACTACAGCTTAAACTCCTCTGAACCTGTGAGAAGCAGGCTCCCTCTGGCTGGCAGCAGCTTGCCCTGATGGGTAACTAGCAGAGGTGGGAAGACCAGTTCTACACCATGAAGACCTTGACTGAGCAGGTTCCTCCTGATGGGGGATGCTTGAGAGTGGTAGTTCATTCCGATGCCACGCAGTGACTGGAAGTCAAGAAGCTGCTAAAATTCTCTTTACCTTTCTCTGATTTTCTGAGCCCTCTTCCGCTGTTTGGTTGGATCGTATCCATTACTGTATAGGTGCACCCTGAAGGGCTCCTGACTATGCTTCATTTCTCTGATTTGAATCTCATTGGTACTTTTCTTCTTTGTGCCAACAGCAGTGGGGAAAACTGCTTTTATCAATTACTGTGTCAGCAGAAAGGGTTGGCCCCGCCAATTGGGACTAGGTTAAACTGGACCCCACTGCTGTCCTTTTATCTTTGTTTATTTGCTTGGTTAGAGATTTAGTCGAGTACTGGTAATTTGAATGAACCTTCCAATCCTTGCACCAACTTTTGGGCTTTCGGGTTGTTTGTTTAATATGAGAAGGCAAGCCCAGCCTGGTCTGTCAGTAATAGCTTTTGGGAGCTCCAGACTTTTGTTGAGTGACAACACCAATGCCATTTGGGATATAAGTGCCTTAGACAGGCATGGGAGGCCAAAATTAAGTATGGGGACAAGTGCTTCAAAACCTACTGTCCTTAAATGCATGTTAAAGAACTTTCAGAAGGGCTACTCATGGGAATATGGAGTTAAAATGACCCTCAGGAAACCCCAGACCCTGTGTGAATTGGAATGGCCCACCTTTGGTGTTGGGTGGCCTTCAGAAGGGACCCTAGACCTCCCAAAGGTTTGAGCAATTTATGAGGCCATAACAGGGGAGGCAGGGCACCCAGATCAATTTCCATACATAGATTCCTGGTTGGCAGTAGCTCTGACTCTGCCACCCTGGGTCTGATTCTGTGTTCATATGGGAAAGTGTAAAGTTCTTGCTGCACAAGCAGTTCAGAAGCTGGAATGCAGCCAGCAAGAAATAAAAAGGCCTATATATCCAGGAGATCCAGATGAAGAACCCTTGCCCCCACCATATCCTGCTCCTTCAGGGATGCCTGGCCCCAGGCACCCCCTGCCAGATAGCCCTCCAGCCTCAAGTATCATCAACCCCATCGGCATCACTGCCGGAGAGTCCTGAACTGTTGGGAGGGCGACTCGGCTCCACCCAACAGGTCCCAGTCCTCCATATGTCCCTGTGGGAGACATGAGGCCCACAGCAGATTAACCCAGATGGCAGCATACAACCAGAGCACCCCCTCTTCTACTACCAACCGTTCACAACTATGGATTTCCTGAATTGGAAACACCATACTCCATCATATTCAGAAAAACCCCAGGCTATCATCAGTCTCTTGGAGTCAACTTTCCTCACCCATCAGCCCACCTGGGAAGACTGTTGTCAGCTACTCCTCACCCTCTTCAGCACCAATGAATGGCAACACATCCTCGCAGAAGCCAGGAAATGGTTAGAAGACCAGGCACCTGCAGCCATCCTTGATCTCAAGACCTGGGCAAGAGATGCAGCACCAGATACTGTGCCAAACTGGGACTTCAATGACGAAGAAGAGAGAAATTGACTCTGCTGATATAGAGAGGCCCTCCTCCAGGGACTGAGAGCAGGGGCCAGAAAGCCTAGTAACATGTCCAAGACAACCATCATGACCCAGAAACCAGATGAGCCACGCACAGAATTCTATGAAAGGCTATTCAAGGCCTTACAGGTCTACACACCTTTTTGATCCTGAGGCAGCTGAGAATCAATGGATGGTCAACACAGCCTTTTTGTCCCAGTCCTGTGCCGACATCTGTCACAAGCTTCAAAAGCTGGAAGGTTTTTTTTTTTTTTTTTTTTGTCTTTTTCCGTGTCCGGCAACGGATCGCAACCCTCAGCGTCACCCCCATACCGGACCGGGACCAGTAACGGGATCACAACCCTCGGTGCTGCTCCCGCGCCTCGCTCAGCCAGTGAGCGGGAACCGGTCTGTATGTGGGATCCGAACCCTCGGCGGGAGCGCCGCCGCGTCTCCCAAGCGGCGCACTACAGCAGTGCACCACCGGGCCGGCCCAAAAGCTGGAAGGTTTTTTTTTTTTTTTTTGTCTTTTTCCGTGTCCGGCAACGGATCGCAACCCTCAGCGTCACCCCCATACCGGACCGGGACCAGTAACGGGATCACAACCCTCGGTGCTGCTCCCGCGCCTCGCTCAGCCAGTGAGCGGGAACCGGTCTGTATGTGGGATCCGAACCCTCGGCGGGAGCGCCGCCGCGTCTCCCAAGCGGCGCACTACAGCAGTGCACCACCGGGCCGGCCCAAAAGCTGGAAGGTTTTGCTGGGATGAATGCCACACAGCTCCTGGAGGTGGCCAACAAGGTATTTGTCATTGGGACTGGGAGGCCAAAAAGGAGGCAGATAAATGTCTGAGACAAAAAGCAGCACTCTTGGCAGAGCTCTGCATTTAAGAAGAACAACCCCTGCCAACAAGGATGAACACTCCTATAATCCAACCAGTGTGCTTTCTGCATGGAGCTTGGCTATTGGAAAAATGAATGCCCCAAAGCGGGGAGAAACACCAACAAATGTTCCAAAGCAAGACACACTCCAAGGGAAGAAAATATGAGCCTGAGCCATTGAGCCAAGAGTTCCAGGACCTCATTTTCCTTGCAGGGATAGACTCAGATTAGGAAAGGCCAGGCTCCCTGTTCCTGGGCCCCCAGGAGCCCATGGTCAAAATGACATTAAGGGGCCAACCTATGACTTTCATGGTGGACACTGGGGTAGAACACTCTGAAGCCACCAGCCCAGTGGCACTATTCTAAGGCCAAAAAGCCACTGTTATTGGTGCTAGAAGGACACAAGCAGACCAGCCATTCTGCAGGGCCCAGACTTGTCACCTTGGAGGTCACAGTGTGATTCATGAATTCCTATATTTGCCCAACTGTCCAGTATCCCTAATAGGAAGAGATTTGCTGAGAAAATTAACTTCACACCTGGGGAGGCAACCTGTTTGACCTTAAATAACTGGAAAACCTTAGTCATGGCTGTAATGGTGCCCAGGGAAGAGGAATGGCGCCTATACACCAAGGCTGAAGAAGATGCAAACCTAGGACCATCAGATCTCTTAAGAAACTGTTTCTTTAGAGACTTTCCCTCCATCTGGGCAGAATTGGGGCCCCCAGGTATGGCAAAGAATCATGCCCCTATAAGTAGAGAGCTGAAACCAGGGGCCACAATGATCAGGGTAAAACAGTACCCAGTCCCTCGAGAAGCTCAACTGGGAATTCAAGAACACATCCACCAGTTACAAGAAGCAGGAATCCTGGTGAAATGCCAATTGCCTTGGAACATGCCACTCCTGCTGGTCAAGAAGCCCAACAGAATGGAGTACCATCCAGTCCAGGATCTGTGTGCCATGAACAAAGCCGCTGTCACCCTTTACCCCATGGTACCCAATCCTTACACACTCCTGAGTCTACTCCCTTTATAGGCTAGATGGTTCTCCTGTCTCGACCTTAAAGACACCTTCTTTTGCCTCCGACTGGCACCCAAGAGTCCGCCACTGTTCGCCTTTGAACAGGAAAATCCCCACACAGGACGAAAAGCTCAATTGACCTGGACTAGACTGCCACAAGTGTTCAAAAATTCACCTACACTCTTTCGAGAAGTGCTAGCCTCAGACCCAGCTGTCCTCCCAGGAGACAGGTTGAATTGCATCCTGCTTCAATAGGTTGATGACATCCTCCTGGCCAGTCCCACACAGGAAAACTGCTGGGAAGGAACAAGAGCCCTACTGAGCCTGCTCTCTGACTTAGGATATAAAACATCCTGGGAAAAAGCTCAAATATGTCAACAGAAGGTCAGATGCCTAGGGTACCACATCTTTGAAGGATGCTGCTTGCTGGGAATAGAAAGGAAACAAACTGTTTGTGCTATACCCTGACCAGACACCAAGAGAAAAGTCTGAGAGTTCCTTGGGGCTGCAGGCTTCTGTTGAATCTGGATACTGGGATACTTAGAAAAGACAAAACCCCTGTATGAAGCAATCAAAGGAGCTGAAAAGGAGCTCCTAGAGTGGGGCCCAAAGCAAGAGCATGCCTTTTTAGAAATCAAAACTCTGTTAACTCGGGCTCCTGCCCTTGGAATTCCAGACACAACGCAGGACTTCAACCTCTTTATACATGAGAGAGATCATGTGGCTGTGGGGGTCCTCGCCCAGACCCTATGGCTCTGGCGGAGGCCAGTGGCATACCTATCCAAGCAACTGGGTAATGTGGCAGCCACTGTCACCCTAATCCAAGAGGCAGAAAAACTCACTTTGGAGCAAAATCTCAATATAAAAGTCACACATATGGTGACCACCCTAATGAACAGTCAGGGATACAAATGGCTGACAAACTCCAGGATGACTCACTATCAAGGACTCCTCTGTGAGAACTCCCAGGTGTGCCTTTAAACAGCATGGACTCTGAACCCAACCATGCTCCTACCTGCCAAGTCTGGCTCCCTGCACCATGACTGTGAAGAACTGATGGATGAAATATACTCCCACAGGCCCAATTTGGTAGACTTGCCCTTGACTGACCCAGACATGGAACAGTTCACGGACGGGAGCAGTTACACTCAGGATGGACAATGAAGAGCTGGATATGTGGTAAGAACTCATAAAGAGATTATAGAGGCAAAATCCTTGCCAGAAGGTTGGTCAGCACAGCGAGGAGAGCTATGGGCAATGATCTAAGTGGTCAGACTCTTGAAAGGAAAATGGGTCAGTGTTTACACTGACTCTAAATATGCCTTTGCAACTTTACATGTCCATGGGGCCATATACAAAGAAAGTGGCCTGCTGATGGCAGGAGAAAAGACAATTAAAAATAAGGAAGAAATTCTTCAGCTCCTCAAAGCAGTGTGGGAGCCCACCCAAGTGGCCGTTATATACTGAAAAGGACATCAAAAAGGCACTGACAGAATCAGTGAAGGAAACCAGCTGGCCGACCAGATGGCCAGGGGAGCAGCTGCTCAAACAGAGCCTACTAAAGGCCTAAATGAGCCTGCCAAAATCATGCTGGTGCCAGAAATGGCACAGCAGCTGAAGTACACAAAGGAGGAAACTAAATGGGCAGAGAAAGAAGGTGGAATTTAACCCCCTGACAGATGGTGTAAGCTCCCAGACCACAGACTGATGATTCCTCAATGACTGGCCCCCTGACTAGTCCTAGAGTATCACAAACTGACTCACTGGGGAAAAACGGCCCTGGAGACCATGCTACGTTGCTACTATTTCATCCCAAGATTGGCTTCCCTCTGTGCCCAGGTCAGCTCCCAATGCTCAACCTGCATCCAAAACAACATCAAGCGAGGACCCCAGCTGGTCCCAAAGTACAGCCAGTCAGGACATCGCCCTTTGAAGACCCAATAGTGGACTTCACCAAAGTGAAATCCTGCAGGGGCTACAAATATTTATTAGTGATGATATGTACCTTCACCAGATGGACAGAGGCACTTTCCACATGTTCTGAGCAAGCCTGGGAGGTCACAAAGGCCCTTTTAAGAGAAGTTGTCCCAAGATACGGGCTCCCTCTGACTATAGGATTGGACAATGGGCCAGTGTTTATAGCAGAGGTTGTTCAAGGACTGGCCAAAATGCTGGGAATACAATGGAAGCTCCACACAGCATACCAGCCACAGAGCTCAGGGAAAGTAGAACACATGAACCAGACCCTAAAGACTACTTTATCCAAGCTTTGCCAGGAGACAGGGCTACCCTGGATAGACATGTTTCCCTTAGCTTTGTTACAGGTCCAGTGTATGTCAGGGCCAACAAGATATTCCCCTTTTGAAATCATGTAAGAGAGACCACCTCCACTTGTAGCTAGACTATAGGGGCATCCCCAGCAACTGGGGGACATGCAAATATCACAATACTTGCAGTCACTGGCCAGGACCTTCTGACAGATAACCAGGACAGTTTTAGAATTAGCTACCATTCCTTTAGGAAATTGGGCACACCAGTTTCAACCTGGTGACACAGTATGGTAATAAAAGACTGGAAAAAGACTCCCTTAAAGCCAATTTGGACAGGGCCACACATAGTTGTACTAACTACCCCTACTGCAGTTAAAGTTGCAGGTTTAATTTCCTGGATCCATCATATGCAGGTGAAACAGGTGGCTTCCCCAAATGACTCCACCTCATGGTCCGTGAAGGCTGACCCCTCTGGCCCACTCAAGATCTGGTTCCAGAGACGCCCTGCGAATCATCACCACCCTGCTCTGGTCACTGGAAGCTGACCAGTCCATGCATGGCTGAAGCCCGAGGAATCAATGAGCCTTGCTTCAGCCACTCTGTGGGCTGGCTGACCCATGCATGGCTGAAGCCTGAGGCTTTTGCTGCCGTGGGACATAACAAGTACACTGATTTATTTTTATGAAATGATAACCATATGCCATCCCTTACCTTTAGTTTTCACTATATTGCTTGTTTTGCTTTTTGCCATAGGATTGCTAATAGTAACCCCAAAAGATTGGAATAATATAGAAGAGTTTTTGCTAATACTCCTTCATTTCCTGCCAACAGGATTTTTTTTTTTAGGCATCTCATGGTGACAATGTGCCTGCTAAAGATAGCCTCTTCCTTGGCCACATGCACTCAGCTTACTGACCCTGGCACACGTACTGCTCCTTGCTGCAGGCCAGGGGAAATGTGCACAAAGGAGGTAGGAATTAGAAAAGTCTTGGTTTTCATGGACAGACACTTGGAGCTGCCTATCCCGGCTTTTGCCTATAACCAGTCCACTGTTTATGTTATTCTTAGCTCTCTTGTTTGGCTCATGTATTTTAAATTGCCTTGTCAGGTTCACTTCGACTCATTTAGAGTCAATCAAATTACAGGTGGCCTTGTCATCACAATAATGCACTTACATGCCCCTAGAAAACAAAAATTCTGAAGGTGATGCTCACTCCAATGTATAGAGAGAGCATCAAAGTGGGGAAATGTTGGGAAAATTCAAAATTAATTCTTTTAGTAGCTTGTTTTGCCTTTAAAACAGAACCTGCTTATTGTATCAGCTTTACTGATAATCAACTGCCCTGCACTCCTGCTTCTGTAAACTGTGCTTGCTTATCACAATAGCTACATGAATGCTGAGAGAACAAAACTTATTACTGTACTAGTTACATGAATGCTGAGAAAGTGAAACAGTCTGCCTATATAAACCCTGTAAGAGCTAAACTCAGGGCTCTGATTTTGGAGGGCTAGCTAATCTTGGCCTGCCGGCGTAATAAAATACCTGACTCCCCAACCCTCTGAGTGCTGATGCTTCTCTGTCAAGTCCGTTCCATAACATTTGTAAACAGAGAATTGGGAAGTAATGGGCTGTTTCTCTGCAGTCCTTCCCATGAGAAGGGAAGACTGCTGCTACCCCCTTGGAAGCAATGCTGGGTTTCTGTTTACCTGACCACTTTGGGACAACTTGACAGGCTCTGAGAGATGTAGGACACAGAACAGGGCACCCTGAGTTGCAGGTGTGGCCTGCCCCGAGTGGGCTTTAGTGTGCCATCACTGCCTGCATCCCCCCCTCCGCCCCCAGGCTCTCTTAGGCTAGCCCCACTCCCTGCTGGGCAGGCTGAACAAGCTACCCCTCCATGTCCCCACCATCTTCTGTGCCCCCTCTGCTTGCTCATCTACCCCATGAGGTGAGGAGGCGCTCCTTCGAAGGAGGCAGTGCCCCACAGACCTCTGCTGAGCTGCAGCTGAACGGCATCCCTTGGAGGTCCTGCCCAACAGCCAGAGCAGTGGTGGTCGTCCATGCAGGGGATGCCTCTGGGTCAGGTTGTCACGCCTGTGGGGGCGACTCTGTGGTCAAAGGTACTTCTTGCCACAATAACCACAGTCTCTCTTTGGGCAGCAGGCACTGACCACCTGGGCCTGCCCCCCAACCCTGTCCTCCCCGAGCTGTGCAGCAGCAGACCCTGGGAGGGGCCAGTTCTCCTCGCTGAGGGGTCACAGCTGAGCTCAACAGCCTTGAAGGACCAACCCCTCGGGTCGCCACCAACCGTGGGGCACACGCCTCAGTCTTCTGTGCAGAGGCCCCTCCCTCGGGGGGACGGCCAGCTTGGTGGGCGAGCGAGCCCCACGGGGCCTCCAGTCCAAGCCCACGGCTGACTCCAGCCGCGACTCCCACAGACAGGCGGCGGGCTCCTGCCCGTGCAGGGCCCCACCGCTGCATCCCGCCCCTCCCCCATCGCTCCCCGCCCCTCTCTTCCACCCTTACCCACTCCCC
>NW_007727724.1:176515-198407 GCF_000696425.1 Galeopterus variegatus | reverse complement strand
GCCCGCGCGGGCTCCGGCGACGGCGGGGTTGGCGGCGACCCTGCAGCCTGCGTGCCGGCGACACGGGTGACCCCGCAGTCCCCGAGCCCGGGGGGGGGGGACACCTGCCCCTTCCTACGGCGACAGCCGCCTCCCCCCGTCCTCCAGGACGGCCGAGCCCCGGCGGGGCCTGCCCTGGATTCACGAGGAGAGTCACGGCCCCAGCCCTCCAGCCCTTCCCGGGATGCGGAGACTTAGGGCGAGAACTTGTTTCTCTTTACTTGCGAGTAACCGGGGCGGGGGGTGCCCTTCACTGTGCATGAAGGAACTTGAGAGGGCCCAGATGGCGTCCCGTGTGCCTGCGCTGGGCCACTTCCCGCCCTGCTCTGAGAGGGAGGAGGGTTGGGGCCGCGGAGAGGTGGGCATCCCGGATGGCAGCGCGCTCTGAGGCTGCCGCGCAGCAGCGGCCGGGGAAGGGCCGGGGCCGGAGGGTGCGTCCAGCGGGACGTTCTTTTTCCAGGGAGCACTTTAAACAGCCGTGACTTGAGTCTTTTCCCGCATTCTCGAGGCATCTCATTTAGTTCATGGTCGCAGTGGCAGTAGGAAGATTTTAAGCATCACCTAGCCCCTGTAAGGTGGTCTGCAGGCATTTGAGTTTTGGTTGCCAAGCAGGTGGTGAGCTACTTAGATGGTGATTGTTAACGAGTGAGACATCATAAAATTGACTTCAGATTAGGAAGAGTTGACTGAAGTTTATTAACACGGCACATTGCTGGCGGGGAGGTTACGTTTCACAGTATCGCAGTCAAGCTTGCTGGAACATGGGGTGTCTGCAGGCTCCGTGGACATCTCAGGTGTGCCAGTGACAGAGCTCCTGTTTGCTCCATTGCTGACATCCTGTTTGTTACTCTTTGGAAGCCAGAGTCTCTGCTGCTTGTTCATGGGAAGAATTTTTGAAACAAAAAGAGAGACCATTAATAACATCGTCTAACAGAACCCCAGGACTTTACCTGGAAGGTTTGAATGCTGAGTGTTCAGCAGAGGTCAGGAAGTACTCTGCTGCAGTCAGGGCTTTCTCTCACCCCTGGGCATTTTATTTGTGATCTGGATTTGTACAAGATAGCGTTTAATAAGAACAGTTTTCAAGAAGCAGCCCCTTAAAGAATCTCATTTTATTAAGACTGATTCATTTTTATTAATATTTCTTGTTTTTATGTTTCTGATATCCTTGCCTTGTCCTGAGGATTTAATTAGAAAAGAGGATTTGGGCAGTAACGTTGGCTTATTTGTTAGAATAAAATTTAGGAATAAATTTTACTTCTAAAAGGTGAAAAAGCTGATTGGATACTTAGAAAAAATTTTTAACAATTTGACTCATCTCTGCAGCAAGTAATCTCTAATCATTCCAAAGTTTTATTGTAGTGTATCTCTAAGAGGAAGGCGTCATGAAAGTTCACACATTGTGTGTATCTCGGTAAACACTAAGCAGGGCTCTGGGTGGGAAGGAGGACATTACCGCTGTCTGGCCGCTTCAAACACTTAATCATTCTCAAAGTATGCCTTCTCTTTCTTTTCCTGATCTGATAGAACCTGAATTTGCTTATCTTCAAAATATGGGTATCGAGAGGCTTCCTTTTAAGCTGGCTTGACAAAGTAGATAGATTTTTGTTTCATTTATTTTAAGGTAATATGAGATTGCCTTATTCTAAAAAAATCTATTTTTTTCATGAGTAATACATTAACTTGGCACAAATTCCAAAATTACAAAAGGGTTATAATTAAGATATCCCCCTCCCACGCTTTTCTCCTGAGTACCTAACTCTGTCCCCAGCACTGTTATACTTCCTCATGTATCCTTCCAGATAGAATCTATGCATTTGTTAAGGTATGTTTAAAATTATTTAAAAATAAAAGTAGTTTAGGATAGTAACTTTTCGGGGTTGTTAGCATGCTCTGAAATTAACTTCATTAGGCTTAATTATAGTTATTTTAAATAAAATGCATACATATCATATTTCTGTGTATTTTTCTGTTCAGACAGTAGTTATTAATTTTCAGTAACAAATTCACTGTTCACAGTTTTGGATCTTGGCATTTCTGTTCACATGCTTCAGCTGAAAAGTAAGATTGGCCAAAGCAGTTTTAAAGGTACCTGCTCTATTTTTTATGGCTCTTGCTCTGTTGTGTGGAACCATAATGTCACAGTCATGTGTGGAATTCAGTTGAAGTATGAGTGCCCGCCCTCTGCTCAGCATATAGAATGCAGGAGTTCTGTGTGGGGCTGACTACAGTCTCAGCAAGCCTCATGTGCTTAGGAAGGTCTTAATAGTAATTATGAGGCAATTGACATTAGCCTTTGGCACTTTCTCATTCTCCTTCAGATTCCTACCTAGTTTCCCCTGACTTAAAATATATTTGTTCATCAGTAAATGTTTACCGAACATCTGCTATGTGCCTGGCATGTTTTAGGTGCAGGGCTCAGCAGTGAACAGACAAAGCAGGGAACAGCTATGCCCTCATGAAACTTTCATTCTGGTGAGGGACATAGGCAGCTTCTCAGCTCTGCCATTGTAGCATGAAAGCAGCAGCAGACAATACCTAAATGTTGTTCCAGTAGCATTTTGTTAATGACAATGAAATTTGAATTTCATATAATTTTCATGTATGAAATATTATTTTTTGATTTTTATTTTTTTTGGTCCACCATTTAAAAAGGTAAAAACATTTCTTGGACTGGATGAAAACAGGCAGGCTGTAGTTTGTCCACCCCCAGATTAAAATATGATAGGACCACTTTTGGGAAGCTTTTCTATTTTGGTTGCTTTTTATTAACTAGTTTCAAAAATTATAAAAGTTACACATATACATTGTAAAGACATCTTTAAGCAGCACAGAAGATGAAAAACAAAGCCCTTCTCCCAATCAGTTCTCTTAGTTTCATTCCCTAAAAACAATTATTTCTTGTGCCTTCTTCCCAGATTTTTAGATGCGTACACAAGCACTTAAATGTGTCTTTTTTTTGTTTGCATGAATGTCACACTATTTATATATATTTTTCACTTATCAGTATGTCATAGACATTATTCCATAGTGGTACATATAGTTCTTATTGATTGCTATATAGTATTGTAGAACTTTTTTGTTTTCTGGTACTTTATTTTTTCTTAGTTAATTATTTCTACAATCTCTGTGTAATAATTACAGATATTTATGGAGTACGTGTGATAATGATCAAATCAGGGTAACTGGGATATTCATCACCAGTGTAGAATTTCTTTTTAAAAGAGGACTTTTGGAGATGTAAAGGCTCAAAGGTTTCACATTGTCCTGCCTTTGGAACGTGCTAGTGATGTATTCTCTCCACCGTAAGAGGCCCCACCATCATCACCTCCAGTCTCTCCAGCTCTTGATAAACTCCCTTTGAGTGATGTCCACCCTCAAGATATTTGGTCTTATTCAGACAGCAAGAAGGAAAAATGAAATACCTTATAAGGCACTATTTAATATTGTGTTGAACTGGATCAGCTTGGGTGCTAGAGTGTATGTTAGAGACATGATATGCCATATTTCCTTGCTACTCATAGTGTATTCTCAGGGCCAGCCGATATCCTCTGGTATCACCTGGGAGCTTATAAAAAGTGCAGAATCTCTGTCTGAACTTAGTCCTACCAAATGAGAGTCTGCATTTTAATGAGCTCTGAAAGTGATTTCTGTGCACATTAGAGTTTGAGAAGCTCCACTGTAGGTGCTCAGGCCTTACCTTTGTTGTTGCTAATAACAATGTAGGCATTTGGGAAGCAAGACCTGTGTTGGTTATGTATGTCCAGGTGCAGCTGAGGCAGTATAGCATCTGCCCTAGGGCCACTGAGCGTTTGTGTAGCTGCAGAGTAGGTCATAAGTCTGACAAGTGAACTAAAGTCAGCATTTAGAGTGCTCCCAGCTACTGGTAATGGCGTCCAGAAGACCTGGAAGTGTCCCTTTAACTCAGGCGCCTATTGTGTGCCAAGCACTGTTGTGGGCCCTGGGGTTACAGCAGTGGACAAGACTAGAGCTGATAAAGACTGGAGAAAAACAACAGAATGAGGGGAAGAGGTGATGTGAAATTTTATTTGGGGTATGAAGGAGAACTGCACTGAAAAGGTGACATTTGAGCAGGAGGGGCAAGCCATATGGATATGTGGAAAAAGAGAGGCCCAGGTAGTGGACAGAAGGTGGGAATGCTTTCTATACTTGAAGACTAGGAAGGAGGCCAGTGGCTGAAGCAAAATGAAGGGCAGATATAGGAGATGAGGTAAGAGAGATAGAAAGTTAGAGATGAAGGTTGATTATACCAACAGAAGCTTGTGTGGTAAAACAAATGATTTAGTTTATGTTTTTAAAAGATCATTTTGACAGCACCAAATACTGGTGAGGATGCAGAGAAACTGGGTTACTTAATCATTGTTGGTGACAATATAAAGTGGTATGGTCACTCTGGAAAACAGGCAGTTTATTATGAAATGAATATGTAATTACTGTACAGCCCAACAGTTACACTCCTGGTTATTAATCCTAGAGCACTGCAAACTCATGTTCACACAAAACCTGTACACAAATATTCATGGTAGCTTAATTCATAATACCCCTAAACTGGAATCTGCTTAGATGTCTTTCAGCAGGTGAGTGGTTAAACTATTCAGCAATAAAAAGGAAGGAACTACTGATACATGCAACAGTTCAGAATAATCTCAAGGAAATTATGCTAGTTAAAAAAGCCAACCCCAAAGGATTACATACTGTATTATTCTACTTATGTAACATTTTTGAAATGACACAGTTTTAGGAATGGAGAGTAGGTTAGTGGTTGCCAGGGGTTAGAGACAGTGTATGGAGAGGAGTGGGGGTGGCGAGTCAGAAAGGCACAGGGCGGGTCCTTGTGATGGATGCACCTATTGTCTGACTGGTGTCGGACATACAAACCTATGCATCTGATGAGATTGTGTAGAACTGAACACATACGAATGGGTACAAGCAAAACTGGAAATCTAAGTCACATCAGTGAACTGTATTAATATCAGTGTACTGATTTGATATACTATAGTTTTGCAAAACAGTACTATTGGGGGAAACTGGGTAAAGTGTACGCTGAATCTTTATAATCTTTTACAGCTACATGTGAATCTATAATGATCTCAATAAAAACTTCAATTAAGAAAAAAAGGCTGCCCTGGTCTACAGGGAGGGAGACAGTTTGGAGGATATTGAAGTGATCAAAGCTGGAGAGGCTGCTGGCTTGTGCTGGGCTGGTAGCAGTGGTGGTGGCGAGAAGTGGTCAGATTCTAGCTCCCTTTTGGAGGAAGAGCTGATGGGATTTGGAGACAGATTTTTTTTTTTTTAAATTAAGATTATAATTCACATACCGTAAAATTTACCCTTTAAAAGTGTACAATAGGGCTGCCCAGTGGCTCACTTGGGAGAGCGTGGTGCTGACAACACCAAGTCAAGGGTTAAGATCCCCTTACTGGTCATCTTTAAAAAAAAAAAAAAGTACAATAGAAGGGTTTGTGCAACCATTACATACCGTAAAATTTACCCTTTAAAAGTGTACAATAGGGCTGCCCAGTGGCTCACTTGGGAGAGCGTGGTGCTGACAACACCAAGTCAAGGGTTAAGATCCCCTTACTGGTCATCTTTAAAAAAAAAAAAAAGTACAATAGAAGGGTTTGTGCAACCATTATTATCTACTTATGTAATTTGTTAGTCCCCAAAAGAAACCCCCTACCCATTAGCAGTCATTCTTCATTCTCCTTCCCCCTAACCCCTGGCAACCACTAATTTTTCTCTCTCTCTAGATTTGCTGCTTTTGGACATTTCATATGGATGGAATCATACAGCACGGTGTCTTTTGTGACTAACTTTTTCACTTAGCATAACAGATTGGTTTTTGAATTGTACATTCTTCTACTGGTAATTGCTACTGTATTCAGTTGAATCACTAGTAGGAAAGGCTTTATTTTAATGGCCCTTTTTCTGTGATACAGACTGCAGAATGGAGAAATCTTAGGCCTTGATTCCCCTAATCAAACAGCACTTTTATTTTTAAATGAAACCTTGGTATGTATCTGCATAGTAGTAATCTTTCTTTTCCTTCCATTTTGATAGCCTCTGATTTTGATTTTCTGCTCTGCTGGAAGGTCCTTTCTCTCTCTGAGCCCCAATCTTTTCATATATAAAATGGGATAATAGCACAACAGTGAATACACTGAGGCTCCTTGTGAGGACTGATCAGCTATGTCACATTCCAGTCCCTTTTCCCTGCTTCATTTCTGTTAGCACTTACACTTAACCTGACATTGGTTATGTCTATGTCTGACTCTTGCCTCTAGAATGTAATCTATACAAGAGTAGTTGCTGCATTTGAAGTACCTAGCTCATACTAAGTTCTCAATATGTATTTATTGAGTGAATGCTTAGTGTTATAACCTATTTTGTTAAACTATAAAATACTTTTCATACATTCTACTTTTGTTTTTCTTTTTTTTTTTTGTCTTTTGTCTTTTTTCCGTGTCCGGCAACGGATTGCAACCCTCAGTGTTGCCCCCGTACCGGACCGGGGACCGGCAACGGGATTGCAAGCCTCGGTGTTGCTCCCGCGCCTCGCTCAGCCAGTGAGCGGGAACCAGTCTGTATGTGGGATCCGAACCCTCGGACGGGAGCGCCTCCGCGCTTCCCAAGCGGCACACTATCCAGTGCGCCACCGGGCCGGCCCATCTACTTTTGTTTTTCAAGAAAAATATTTTCTCTGCTATTTTTTCTACTTACTAGCTTCATGCTTTAGAAATTTATTTTCCCTTTTTATTATAAATGTACATACAGAAAAGTGCATGAAACTTATAACCACTGTCCAGTCAGGAAATAGCGCATTGGGAGCATCCCAGGGACTTCCTCTGTTCAATGTTGCTTCCTTAGCCATCCCCCTCGGCCACGGTACTGGTTTCATGGTAATTGCTTTGGAGCCTAATTGACCCAACCCAAGTATACATCTTCAAACAGTCTTGTTTGGTTTTGCTTGGTTTGGAATGTTGTATGAACAGATTGATACAATACGTATACACATACACATACTCACACGTGTGTTTACATATGTGTGTGTCACTTCTATCGTTTGTTGCTCTGTTTTTGATTTACGTGTGTAGTTGTGATTTGCCCATTTTTGCTGCTATATAATATCCCTTTGTATGAATATGCCATAATATTTTTCTGATTGTCAGTTGCATGTCTGGCCTGTCAAGTTTTGATTATTATGCTGCTATGAGCATATCTTCTCTCTCTCTGGCTTGTCTTTTCACCCACAAAACGGTGTTTTTTGATGAACAGTTTCTAATTTTAATGAAGTACAGTTTATCACATTTTCTCACTATAGTTAGTGCTTTTTGTATCTTGTTTGATTAATTTTTCAGTACCCTGAGGTCATGAGATATTTTCCAATACTGTTGTGTAAAAAGCTTTATTGATTTGTCTTTTGCATTGAGGTCCGCTGTCCACCTGGAATTGATTTTTTGTGTATGATGTGAGATAGGCTTCTAGTTTAATTTTTCCATGTGGATACCTACTTCTAGCACAGTTTCCTCACTGTTCTGTAGTGTTCCCCTCTCCCCTTAAAAAAAAAATTAGTTCAGTGTGTATATACAGGTACAGTGCGTTTGTCCACTACTAAGTACGAAATTTGTTCTCTATTTTTAACTGAATTCAATTTAAGTAGACTTGTTTTGGTGTAATTATCTTTTAATAAGGACCTCTTTTACTAATAATGTTCTTGTTGTACAGTATATTATAATGCTTCAGTCTGTCTTTGTATTTAAAGAAACGTTAATACAGCATAACTGGTTTTTCAGTGTCTTCCATTGATGGTTTCTTGTCTCTGCCTGTTGTGTGTTGGTGTAATATCCAAGTCATTTGCCATTCAGAAGACTGTAGGATGTTGCTGCTTTAAAAACTGTGAATTTTGATAGTCAAAATGTTAAATCATTGTAATGTACATATATATGTAAATGTGCTCAGTGTTAAACCAAACATGTTTTTCTCAACCATTACTGCTTGAGCAAGTACGAAGCATAGTTCCAAATGAGTTGGTGTCTCATTCCTTCTTAAACAAATCTTTCTGAAAAAGTCCTAATTGTCTAGGAATATCTCATGTAAGTATAGTGCTTGGCAAAAGTCAGAGAGCAGCTGATGAGGAGTCAGAAGCCCTGGGTGTCTGCCCTGCCTTTACAGTCCTGCACTTGCAGGCGGTGCAACCTTGAGAGCTTGGTTCTTCTCCTGCTTAGGGTGTGTAGGCCCCCACTTGAGGTGTGTACGTGAGAACACTTGTGAGTGCACCAAGTAAGGTGAGCAAGTGTTTTTAAATTCTGTGATTAGTTCAGGCCACCCCACAACCTGGAATCACATTTTTGATGCATAATCTTAAAATAACATAATTCTAAAAATCAGAACTTAGATGAGAGGGCTTGAATTCACATTTTTAGAATTAGGTCCTTGAGGATTTTAAAAATGTGATTATAGTGTGCTGTAGAGTCCTTGATTTCTACACGCCCCTCCTTACAGTTGTGTGCCAGTGCAGCTCGCTTCATTACACATTAGAGAGGGCCGGCTGAATTGTGTTTTAATTTTGAAGAAGTTAAAATGACTACGTTTACCAAAAGCAGTTGCAGAGCCAGGACTGTTCTCACCCTGTTTATCCAGTTCCTGCCCAGAGCAAGGCGGTTCCTTTTCACTTGAATTTCCATACTTACTTTTCACACAGAACATGTCAGTTCGACTTACCAGTTCAGTGATCTAATTAAATTCTGTGGGAGAATGACATAGGTATAGTTTTCGTAAACTTCCAAGTTGCTTATTGGACAAAATGAGACAGGAAGTTGATGTTTCTTCTTTTTTTTGCGGCTAGCTTTTTTTGGTGGTACAGGGATGGAACCCTGGGCCTTGATGTAACCGGCACCATGCTCCAACCAGCTGAGCTAACCGCCGGCTCTGGAAGTTGATGTTTCAGTCAGGGACTACAGAATGTATGAGAACTGAGGTTGAGGATGCGTGACCAGAACAACTGCGAGTTATTTCAAGTGTCCAGAGTTCCCTAAAGGTTGGAGAATATTGACTGAGGATCGAGGTTGGAAAGGTAGCCAGAGGCCAGATTGTAACGGGCTTTGTTAAGCCAGGCTAGGAAATCTATGTCACTGGGGGCAGTGGCTCATTACCTTTGTTCATTGAGTTGCGGCCCTTACGTCTTTCAGTGGGTAGTACTGGAAGCATTTTATTTTCATTTTCTGATGTTTTTGGTTAATGTTCTCTTCGATGGGATGTTGAGGGTAGTCTGATCCTCATACTTTAAAATGAGCGTATTCTTCAGTGTGATAAGAGAGGAGTTACTTTCCGTAAGAGTTTGGTTACAGTAGCCTGCATTTTTAAGCAGGTATTTTGAGAGTTTGACTATGATGTAGAAAAATTGTGTAATTCTTATAATGTATAATGTGTGAGATTACACACACACTTAGTCATGTTAGAAATGACAGTGGATTAAAAAAATGGAACAAAATGAAATTATTTTGGTAGCAAGTGGGTGGTTTGTTCACACAAAATAGGTACTTAATAGTTATTTTTTGAGTTTTAATAGTAGGAACTAGCAACTATTAGAGACTGTCTGTTGGCAGATTTTATGATTGTAGGGATTTCTGTTGAGTGTCGAAAAGATTGAAATTTAAATACATTATCCCAGATTTTTCTTTTTTCTTTTTCTTTTTTTTTTAAAAGATGACTGGTAAGGGGATCTTAACCCTTGACTTGGTGTTGTCAGCACCACGCTCAGCCAGTGAGCAAACCGGCCATCCCTATATGGGATCCGAACCCGTGGCCTTGGTGTTATCAGCATCGCACTCTCCCGAGTGAGCCACGGGCCGGCCCAGATTTTTCTTTTTTCTCAAAAGGGTTTGGATTGCTGGAAGTAATTCTGGATGAGGCAAGAAGAGAAACTTAAAATATGTGCTTTCTTCTTAGCTGACCATGATAGAAAGTATGCTGTCCTCTTTTTGGTAGTAAATTCTTGACAGTAAGAGTCATTGAAGTTTTGGAATAAAAGACCTGGAATTGATTGTCTCACTTACAGTCAGAGGGATTCCACAGTCTGTAGAATTTGAGTTCACATACACTGGGATTGCTCTGCAGTTGTTTTCTTTGGTAAGCTTTACTGTTTCTACTTTTCTTTCATCTCTTGGTTATAGAAATTCAAGTTTGAAGTAGGGAATCTGTATCATTTATTTTCTGAATCTTATCAAACCAACTCAAAGAACTTCTGAGTCAATTTTAATGTGGATATAATCTATAGAAAACATTTACTTACCCATTCCTTGATGGGCTCTTTATCTTAATGGAACACGTGTAAGGTGTGGGTATTGTGCTAAATACTAGTGCAAGGGATGCGAGGTGGTCCTTGCTCTGGTGAGCCTGTTGTCCCTGGGGAGGTGAAGTTACCAGTGTGCAGTGGACACTTGGAGGAGGAGCTGGACCGAAATGGACAACAGAATAATTTTATTTTATTGAGTGAGATCGATATTCTGTTTTTAGCTGTCATGGTTTGATAAACTCTAAGTAAGTCTTGTGAAATAAGCCCAAGGTGGCAGGCCTCAAGGGCTAGTGCCATGTTGTTTATTGCTTTCTGTATTTTTTTGGTTTATCTTGTATATGAGGAGAAAAAGGAACACCTTTTAAACTCACATTTGTATCTATCATTTCTAAGAAGATAAATGTTCCACGGGCCTAGCCAGTTCTTGATCAAATGTATGGGTAATTACTGTGAAGTTGTTGTTTTTACTTTTTCTTGGTACCCTTGATGGCTCTACTGAGTGATAAGCACATCGGAACTCTACACTGTAATTTTAACTACAGAGATAATTGGCCCATGGACATGCTACTTTTGTCAATGTGAGAAGCTATCTTCTTAAGTCCAGGGACCATTGTGTGCTTCATAAACTCATTTAACAGCCTGAAGGGACCTTGGCAATCCTCTTGTTTAGGAGACCTCCTTCCCCAGTCATTTGGCATGGTGGTCTTTCTTACTGAGTACAAATGAGGCCTGCTGCTACAGGCAGCTATGACCAATTGATCACAGTGGGCCCATCAAAAGACATCTGTTTACCAGCACTGCATTAGCTGAGCCCTTCAGTCACATTTAGGGAAGCCAGACTTGGGGAGCGAAGGGACTTCTGTGAATCATACACTCACTACCTGTCAGGTTTGGAGACAGAGACTTCACAGTCATGAAGGTTCTGCTTAGATTCTGACATTTCTGAAAATCTCACATCCTGAACGTTTCTATTCTGACTGTCATTAAGTTGTGAGGTCCACTTACTTTAGCGTTTGTCAGCTTTTTTTTTTATTACCACCTTGCTAAGGAGCCTTTTTAGACACCAATGTAACAGACTGCCACTTCGAGGGGCCATTACCTATAAAGCTTAGAGACTGTGTGTGTGAGTTCAGTTCATTTAAGGTCTTGAACAGATTGTCACTTTGGAAATTCAAGGGCGACTGGCAAGTGAGTTAGTTCGCTTCTTAAAATGCTTAAAATGGTCAGTTTTCGTTAATTTTCTTAATGGCAATCTTAGGTAAAATCTAAGCTGCTGTAACAGAGGCTTTAATATAGTGGGTTTTTTTTTTTTTTCCTTTTTGTCTTTTTTACTGACCGGTAACGGGATCGCAACCCTTGGTGTCGCGCCCGCACCGGGGACCGGCAACGGGATCGCAACCCTCGGTGTTGCGCCCACACTGCGCTCAGCCAGCGAGTGGGAACCAGTCTCTATATGGGATCTGAACCCTCGGCGGGAGCGCCGCCGCACTCCCAAGCGGCGCACTCTCCAGTGCGCCACCGGGCTGGCCCTAATATAGTGGTTTAAAGAAGAAAGCATTTTCATTCTCATGGTCCTTTCTTTTTTAAAATTGAGGTGTAATTTTCATGTAGCAAAATGTACCCTTTTTAGTGTACAGTCCTGTGAGTTTTGACAAATGTATAAAGCTGTGTAACTACTACCACAAAGAAGATTTAGAACAGTTCTGTCACCATCCCATAGTTCTCATGCCTCTTTGCTATCAACACTCCCCGCCAACCCCAACCCCTGCCCTTGGAAAGTACTGATCAGTTTTCCATTCTTGTAGTTTTGTCAATTCCAGCCGTGTTAAATGGAATCATCTGGTGTAATCTTTTGAGTCTGGCATATTTCCCCAAACATGGTGCATTGCAATTCACCCTTTGTGTTATCAGTGTTTTGTTTTGTTTTGTTTTGTTTTGTTTTGTTTTTTAACTACCAAGTAGTATTCCATTGTCTGGCTGTAGCAGTTTATCAGCCAGGCTAAGGATGTTTGAGTTGTTTCCATCATAGCCGGTGGGAGATCTGGGGGACCTGTGCTTCTTAAGGTCACTTAGGCATCCAAGATCCTTCCATCTTGTGGTTCTGCAATCTTCTTGTTGTCTTTATCTGTATAATCAAAAACTGGGTGTTAGGCATGATTGTTCCAGCTGGAGGGAGATAAAAAGAGAGACAGGAAGCTCCATGTATCACTTCTGTTTCCATTTCATGTGTCTAGCTGGCTGCAAGGAGGCCATGTGTCCAAGAAGGGAAGAGTGGAGTTTGAGTGGATGATTAGCAGTCTGTAATATAAAAGTCCCTTTTAGGAAAGAGACAAATAGGAAACACACAGTCACTTGTCCATGGTAATGACAGACTCTTCTCTGGGCAATAATTGGGAAGCCCCCTCTCCACTTGCCATGGAGTAGACTTCTCATCAGGCCCTGGTTCTTTCCTCTGATCGGAATCCCTGTCTATTCTTTGCTCCTGCCTTCAGGCTTTGGAGGGTCTTCTTTGCCTGTTTTCCTCCCTAGCCACATGTGAAGTGCTTTTTTGGAGAGTTATGCCCTCAGTGTATTTGTATAATTTTAACAGCCTGTGCCTTCAGGTGCACTTTTAGGAGCCTGAGGATTGCATTAGGGATTAAATAGTCACAGGTCTTTATAGGTTAGATTTTTGATTTCTTTAGTTTTAGAATTCCCTCAAAAACTTACTAGTTTTCTGCTTTAATTGTTTCTAGTTTGCACCATGTTTTGGATCATCCCTCTCTACCTTATTTAGATAGTGCCAACCTGGAAGGCATCTGAGGCCATAGGTTTGGGTGGGAAGAAAGCACCTTTAGTCTGATCTTCTTGACCAGGCCGTTTATCTCCTTTTGTTTGTCTGAGAAGTCTTGGAGGCTTGTTTCCGGCTGTTTGGGGATGTAGATGTGGCTAGTCATTGTTTATACCTTACTGAGGTTTATGTGGTATGTTCAGCTCTCCATATCAGTGGGTAGATCCGTGGATTCAACCAACCATGAATCAGAAATATTCGGAAAAAAAATTGCCTCTGTATTGAACATGTACAAATTTTTTTCTTGTCATTTCCTAAACAGTGCAGTGTAACAACGATTTACATAGCATTTACATTATATCAAGCATTACAAGTAATCTAGAGATGATTTAAAGTGTATGGGAAGATGTACGTAGGTTATAAGAAAATACTACACCATTTTATATCAGGGACTTGAGCATCTGTGGATTTTGGTATCCACAGGAGGTCCTGGAACTAATCCCCTACAGCTACTGAGGGACAACTGCATGTTGACTGCAGTCAGTTAACAAAGTGATTTTGAGAAATGGAGGCAGCTTGGTATACTCATAGAGTAGTTACTATATTATTGTGTTTCAATGAATTGAATCTTCCTTTTATTGTAATTTGTGCCGTCATCTTGTGTACTGCTGAGAAGGAAAGAAAGTTGCTAATCAAACTTTGACATGCCATTGGTAATAAGATGCATTCCAGTTTCAGTGATGTTAACACATGAAAAAAAAATGTGAAATCGAGTGTGAATTGGGTACATTTAAAGCCAGAAGACCTGGGTTTAAGTCCTGGTTCTGTTTCTTCCTATCTGTGATCTTGGGCAGTCACCGTTAGCACTTGAACTTCCAATTCTCTCCCAAATGGAAATAAACTGCTTTAGTAACATCACCTGATTTTTCAGTGCAACAGTGTAGTTAGGAAGCCTTTGGTTGAGCTCATCTGTGTCTCCCTGTCCTGATGCCCATCTGCCCCCAGCACAGAGTATAGTGGTTTATTCATAGTAGTCAAGAAGTACTAATTGAAGGAATGATGTGTGGAAATAAATGGAGAGGACAGTTCAACACATATTCATTTCCTTTCCTTTTTCTTTGTTTCTTTTCAGAAAGAAAGAACTCTCAGCCACCAAGAAAGACCGTGTGAATCATTGTCTGACAATATGTGAAAACATAGTGGCACAGTCTCTCAGGTAATTGCACTTTGAACTTTTTAGAGGAAATAAAAAACTTCATGTATTTTCAATCTTTTTTTTTTTTTTTCCTTTCTGTCTTTTTTACTGACCGGTAACGGGATCGCAACCCTCGGTGTCACGCCCGTACCGGGGACCGGCAACGGGATCGCAACCCTCAGTGTTGCGCCCGCACCGCGCTCAGCCAGTGAGCGGGAACCAGTCTCCACATGGGATCTGAACCCTCAGCGGGAGCGCCGCCGCGCTCCCAAGCGGCGCACTCTCCAGTGCGCCACCGGGCCGGCCCTCATATATTTTCAATCTTAATAGGCCAGAATATTCTTTGTGTCCCCAGTTCTCTCAAAACCTTTAAGAAATTCATTTAAAATAAGGACCCATTTCCCATATTTCTGGGTACATATTGAGGACATCCAGACACTATAATGAGCAATGTTTCCTTTTTGTAATTAAATGTATAACAGTTATAACCATTGTGGTAATTGAACAGCATGTTTATATTTAATTAGCACATCTTTGGTTTGATGTTTTTACATTTGTTGCAGTGATTGTAACAATATGAGACTGTCCAATTTATTGTCTCTTCTGTTTGCTTTGCTTTGGCAGTTGGCTGCTGCTTGTCTGCCCCTGCAGTTGTGCCTGTGTGCCCAGCGGTGGCTGGTGTCTGCTCATCTGTGCTGGGGATTGGTAGGGCTGTGGGCAGCTGACTGTAGGTCGGCTTCCCTTGCCTGATCTTTCCTACTGTGGTGAACTAGCAGCACCTTCTTTTGTAGCTTCTTTGCTAATTTTCCTCATTCTCTTTGCTTTTGATGGTCTGTTTGACTATTGTTTCTTGTATCTGTGGATGGTAAATATTAGGTGTGTTTCCAGTGGCTGAGTAGGAGACATATACATCTATGATTTCTGAATTCTCTTCCTCAGATGGGCATGTGTGAAATATTCTTGCTTTTCTTTCCCTTGGAATAAATAATTGTGTTATTCTCCTGCTGGAAACTGGAAAGAGCTCTTTATAATCTATTAGAAAAAACTCTGAGGAAAATAATCTTGATTTTTGTACAGACAGAAACTTGTGATTAACTTGTTTTTAAAAAATTTTTCTCTTAGACTTTGCTTTTTACTACAATAAAATGTAGCAAATACTCATAACATAAAATTTACCATTGTTACACTCTCTTTGTCACCTCTCTCCCCCTGTGTGATGGAGATGCAAAGGATTACTCAAAGCCCATTTCTTCTGAGCAGTGAGAAGCTCTGAAGGGGTTAATTTTCCAGGAACCCCCAAAAGAGAGGCATTCCTCCTTGGAAAAATAACACCGGACTGGGGTCTTCTCCCAGTATTTATTCTCCAGGCTAGAAAGTTACAGAAAAGGAACATAGGTGGAGTTATGGCTAAGCATAGTTTAACAATAGAGGCTGGTAACATCAGTGAAATAACGAAGTGACATTCCATAATGCAATTTGCAAAAGGTTTAGTCGATCCACCAGCTTTCTTAACATATCAATCTGTAGTTTAACTTGCTCCAAGGACGTCTGTCCTTGAGCCAGCAATTTTGCTGTGTTACAATTCTTTATCTACAATAGAGACTTTAGCCTGGGGAAAGTTTCCTGTCTTTTGCAAGCTTAACATTTCTATATGTAATTTTAAAAAGTTAGGATAAACCTGAAACTACAGGGCTTTGGAGGTTAGGCCCTGTGAAATACATTTGCTCTATTAATGTTAGTATACTCCACATACCATCTTAGTCATTTTCCAATGTACAATTTACTGGCATTAAGTGCATTCACATTGTTGTGCAGCTATCACAACCATCCATGTCCAGAACTACTTTCATCTTGCAAAACTAAAACTTTGTCTTCCTCACTCCCCAATTCCCTGTTCTCCCAGCCCCTGGCACCACCGTTTTTCTTTCTGTCTCTGTGAGTTTGACTTCTCTGAATGCCTCAAACAAGTGGAATCTTACAGTATTTTGTCTTTTTGGTGGCTCACTTATGTTTAATGTCACCGTGCATTTGCATTTTATACCTTCACAGTGACTTCACACACAGCATTTCATGTTAGTTTAACTTGCTCTATCACTTGTGAAACGTGGTGGATGTTTCTGTTTCTATCCAGTTAATAAGCATATTGTGGGAAGAAAATGAAATAAATGAGAATATGTTCTGAAAATAAAAATATGAAAATCCTAAGTTAACAGGCTGTTATAGAAAACAACACTATCTATGATAAAGCAGGAAAAAATAATTCCATCTTTACTGCCTGCCTAAGCTGGGTGATTTTAGATAAGTTTTAGTGTCTTTGAGCCTCTGTTGCCTCATTTATGAAATGTAACCCCCATATACAGACTTCTTGTGGGATCTGAAAATACATGTGAAACATGGTGAAGTAACTATTGTGCGTTAGCTTCCTGAGAGCAGGAGGTGCATCCCATCATGTTGCACACTTTATATTATTGTTACTTTTGTGTGAAATGGCTTTAAACACTTGGCAAACATTTGGTGCCCAATTCTTATAGCACAGCTTTGTTCCTCTGATCTCTACCATACAGGTCTTAAAGAACATCATTTCTCCTTGCAACCTTATTGACGCTGAAAACAAGATCTTTTCCCATTTGTGTGCTTCGTCCTTTATGCTTATCATTTTGTTTTTTGAGAATTCTCAATGGAATTTATGGAATGTTAGCTCAGATTCACATATTTAGTGAAGTGCTGAGCTATCTTAAGATTGATTTGTGGTTCTGCTTGTCACCTTAAATAAAAATAATAGCTGTTAATAGTTTTTGCATTAGCCTATCTCTTCTGTTTTTACGGAATAATGCTGAGAGTTCTCTATACTTCTTGTTCTACAGAGGGACAGAGATATTTTATGGAGCCAGAGAGGTTGTCCTTTGTCTCATGAGATCAACAACAAGTTTGCTTTAGGATAACTGTCCATACTTTGTGGGGATTTCTGAGTATAGAGCTGAAGTAGATATTTTATATAAATATGTTTTATGCAGACTTATTGATGACTGGTCCTGTTGTCTCTCCTGAATATAACTAAATCTTTGGGACTTTTCTACAGCTTCTGTAATATACTAACTTTGTCTCCAATCGGGTTATTAAAATGGCAGTTTTTGAATTTTCTTTCTTTTTTTTTTTTTTTTTGTGGCCGGTAAGGGGATCGTAACCCTTGGCTTGGTGTCGCCCGCACCGTGCTCAGCCAGTGAACGCATTGGCCATCCCTATATAGGATCCAAACCCGCAGCCTCAGTGCTCCCAGCGCCGCACTCGCCCGAGTGAGCCACGGGGCCCGCCCATTTTCTGAAGTTTTTAATGAGGGAAATCATCTAAAACTTCAAATATAATGTGAAAATGTAAGCTCTCAATTTGGTTGTCTAAGCTACTGGTTCCTAAATATAGATGAGCATCAAAATCACCTGGAAAATTTGTTTCAAATACAGTAATGAAGATACCTTACTACTCTCTTTCCCAAACACACTTATACTTTCTATGTGGGTGAGTCTGGGCAGGCACTTGTTTCTAATAAGTGTCTTCTTGGGAATACCTAGAAACTCTCATCTAAGCAACCTCTTACAAAAATAGTGTACCTTGGTAAGGTTGCTAGGTAAAAATAAATATACAAAAAGCCATAGATTTCCCTTATATTAGCATAAATCAGTTAGAAAATGTAATGGTTAAATATCTAATTCACAGTAGCACCAAAATGTAAAATTCCAAGGAATTGACAAGAAATATGTAGAAACTGTATAAAGACTGCTATTAACATTCCTGAAAAAACAGGTGACTACTCCCCTTCCTAGGTGGGAAGATTTTATATCATAAGGCAGAATTTTCTGGAAATTAATCCATAAATTTAAAATCTTGAACAGAATTCCAGTAGGGGTATATTTGAACTTGTTCATCTGAGAGAACAAATACATAAATGTTGCAAAGAAAATCTTGAAATCATTAGTAATACAGTGAGACCTGGTATATGTGACATTAAAATAGTGGTTAGACATTAAAGCAGGTATAGAACAGAACATTAGAAAAGTACATGTGTATATTTTTTGGCCGCTGGCTGGTACAGGGATCCAAACCCTTGACCTTGGTGTTATAACACTGTGCTCTAAACAACTGAGCTAATTGGTTATCCCTGTGTATTAATTGATGATAAAGATAACATGTTTGTAGTAATGATTTGCATTAATGATGCATTTCCCTACTGACTATTTGGGGGGAAATTATGTTTCTATCTCATATTGCAAACAAGCATATAAATGTCAGATTAATTACCTAAATGTAAAAAAATGAAATTATTACTACAAAAAGGAAATTTAATCTTAGATTGAGGAAGACTAACACCATAAAGGAAAAATTGTTTTGACTGGAATATAATTCACTGTGTCAAAATCCACCTTAAAATCAAATATAAACTCAACTTGGGGAAAGTTTGGACAGCACATACGAGGATACTTCAGAAAGTTTGTGGAAAGATTTGTATTATCTTTTAATTCTATTTTTCCACAAAATCTTTGAGTACCCTTGTATATCAAAGTTTTAATAGCCTGTATAAAGAGCAGTTATAAGTCATTAAGAAAAAGACTATCATCTTAGTAGGACAATAAGCAAAGAATACAAATAGGTAGTTCAGAAAAGAAGAAATAGGACGTGGCCAGTAATCATAATAGCTGACATTTAGTTCATGCTTCCTATGGAAAAATGTTCAAATTTACTAGTTGTTAAGGACTGAATGTTTGTGTCCCCCCCATAATTCATATGTTGAAGCCCTAACCCCCAAAGTGATGATATTTGGAAGTGGGGACTTTTGGAGATTGGGTGTTTTCTTTTTTTTTTCGTGACCGGCAATGGATTGCAACCCTCAGTGTCGCGCCCGTACCGGACCGGGATTGCAACCCTCGGTGTTGTGCCTGCACCTCACTCAGCCAGTGAGCGGCCGGTCTGTATGTGGGATCCGAACCCTCGGCGGGAGGGCCGCCGCGCTCCCAAGCGGCGCACTGTAGCAGTGCGCCACTGGGCCGGCCCCGAGATTGGGTGTTTTCTTTTTTTTTTCGTGACCGGCAATGGATTGCAACCCTCAGTGTCGCGCCCGTACCGGACCGGGATCGCAACCCTCGGTGTTGTGCCTGCACCTCACTCAGCCAGTGAGCGGCCGGTCTGTATGTGGGATCCGAACCCTCGGCGGGAGGGCCGCCGCGCTCCCAAGCGGCGCACTGTAGCAGTGCGCCACTGGGCCGGCCCCGAGATTGGGTGTTTTCTGACACCAATCATTTCTTCAACTCTCGAACACCAACTGGGTATCCAGCAAGCCAATTAATTTCTAACTCTATCTTCCCAGAGTTAGTGTCAGATCCTACAAGTTGAAGGTCTTAGTTCCACAAGACCACCCTTGCTTCAGACACCAGTTGCAAGTCCTGTGAGGCCCCCTGTACTTCCAACCAGACAGCTGTATATAAATCAGGGGTTCAATAATTTGCTAGAATGGCTCACAGAACTCGGGAAAATATTTATGTTTACTGGCTTATTATGAAGAATATAACTCAGGAACAGCCAAATGGTAGAGATGTATAGGGTGAGGTGTGGGGGAGGGGAGCATGGAGCTGCCATGCCCTCTCTGGCTGTGCCGCCCTCCCAGCACCTTGATATGTTCACCAGCCTGGATGCTCATCAAATCTTGCTGTTCAAGGGCCCTCACCAGGAGTCAAATCTGCCAGCACCTTGTCAGACTTTCAGCCTCCAGAACTGTGAGAAGTAAATGTCTGTATTTAAGCCACCCAGTCTGAGGTATTTTGTTATAGCAGCTCAAGCTAACTAAGACACTAGTAATCAGTAGAATGGGACTAAAACAACAAGAGCATTTTTCTCCATCAAATTGGCACAAATCAAAAAATACTCAGAATTTTTTCAGAGGTGGTACATCCTTCTTAGAAGGCAGTTTGGAAAAATATAAAGCTTTAGGCTATCGCGTGTGTTTAACCTAGCGGTTTCACTTCTAAGTGTTTACCCTTAAGAATGTGTTTATTGATGCTGGTGCAGAGCTGTTCATCCCATTAGAAAGTTAAAAATAATCTTAATGACCTATCAGTATGGGAGTTGAAAAATTAAGATATATGTATACAAGAGAATATTAGTTAACATTAATAGATATTTATATTCGTGACTGGAAGTGATATTAGCTATGTTAAAAAGTTAAGTTAGGGCCGAACCTGTGGCTGGCTCAGGAGAGTGCGGCGCTGGGAGCACCAAGGCCATGGGTTCGGATCCTATATAGGGATGGCCGGTGCGCTCACTGGCTGAGCGTGGTGCGGACGACACCAAGCCAAGGGTTATGATCCCTTACCAGTCCCCCCTCCCCCCCCCCAAAAAAAAAAGTTAAGTTAAATCATGAAATACTTTTTCTTCTGGCTAAGGTAGAGTAGCAAGGACAGTACTTACCTTCTTGCCTGAAACAGTTGAAAATGGATAAAGTATATGTAACAATAGTTTTCAAGGCATTGAGCGTCAGGCAAAGAACAGTGATTCTGGGATAATGGAAGATGAATGTTCTGATTCCTACGATTTCCCCAGATTACTACCTGGAAGGAGTTTCCAGGCCACAACACTAGGAGGGGAAACTGAGGCAGACTGGTGCTTTGCTGGCTGAGGAGGCAGAATTGATAGTCCAGAGAGGCTAATGTGGCTAGAGCCCCTAGGGGAGAATACCAGAGAGAGGGGAGCTGCAGAGGGTCCTCTCAGGTGTTCAGCCAAGTGTTGACGAGCATGTGCTTATAAGGAAATGGCCTAGTGCTGGAGACAGCATCACCTGAAAGGCTTAGAAGGAACAATTATTGAAACTCACACAGGGCCAGGAAGAATTTCTAATCACACCAGCTACAGTGGAAAACCCCACCCTTTGTAGAGCATCAGGTAGGTACACAAGAGTTTGCCTGCTTAGCCCTAGACTAAGTTGTTACTCTGATCCTGCCTAATAAAGCTTAAAACCATAATCCAGTATGGTCAGAGTCTTTCAAAGTAACTTAATTACATCCCAAAGCAAAGCTCAAGAACATTTACAGGAATACAAAAGTACATAACATTCAGCAAGGTAAAAGTCACAGTCTGGCATCCAGTCAAAAATTGCTAGGAATTGCAAAGAAGCAGGAAAATATGATTCATGATGAGAAAAATCAGTCAATCGAAGTTGACCAGAAATTACACAGGTGATAAAAGTAGCACACAGCAATATTAAAACAATTGCTATAATTGCATTTCATGTGTTCAGAAGCTAGAGAAAAGACTGACCCTGTGCAGTGGAGACAAGACATAAAAAAGACCCACCTTAAACTAAAGTAAGAATGACAGCAGACTTCTCTTGGAAACGTCATCTGCCAGAAGTCAGTGGAGCATCTCCTGTAAGGTACCAAGAGGAAAAATAACCCAGTAAAAAATTTTATTTTTTAAAATGGTGAAATAAAGACTTTTTTTTTTCCTTTTTGTCTTTTTTCGTGACCGGCAACAGATTGCAACCCGCAGTGTCGCGCCCGTACCGGACTGGGACCGGCCACGGGATCGCAAC
>NW_007727724.1:163383-176505 GCF_000696425.1 Galeopterus variegatus | reverse complement strand
TTTTTTTTTTTTTTTTTGTGGCCGGTAAGGGGATCGTAACCCTTGGCTTGGTGTCGCCCGCACCGTGCTCAGCCAGTGAACGCATTGGCCATCCCTATATAGGATCCAAACCCGCAGCCTCAGTGCTCCCAGCGCCGCACTCGCCCGAGTGAGCCACGGGGCCCGCCCATTTTCTGAAGTTTTTAATGAGGGAAATCATCTAAAACTTCAAATATAATGTGAAAATGTAAGCTCTCAATTTGGTTGTCTAAGCTACTGGTTCCTAAATATAGATGAGCATCAAAATCACCTGGAAAATTTGTTTCAAATACAGTAATGAAGATACCTTACTACTCTCTTTCCCAAACACACTTATACTTTCTATGTGGGTGAGTCTGGGCAGGCACTTGTTTCTAATAAGTGTCTTCTTGGGAATACCTAGAAACTCTCATCTAAGCAACCTCTTACAAAAATAGTGTACCTTGGTAAGGTTGCTAGGTAAAAATAAATATACAAAAAGCCATAGATTTCCCTTATATTAGCATAAATCAGTTAGAAAATGTAATGGTTAAATATCTAATTCACAGTAGCACCAAAATGTAAAATTCCAAGGAATTGACAAGAAATATGTAGAAACTGTATAAAGACTGCTATTAACATTCCTGAAAAAACAGGTGACTACTCCCCTTCCTAGGTGGGAAGATTTTATATCATAAGGCAGAATTTTCTGGAAATTAATCCATAAATTTAAAATCTTGAACAGAATTCCAGTAGGGGTATATTTGAACTTGTTCATCTGAGAGAACAAATACATAAATGTTGCAAAGAAAATCTTGAAATCATTAGTAATACAGTGAGACCTGGTATATGTGACATTAAAATAGTGGTTAGACATTAAAGCAGGTATAGAACAGAACATTAGAAAAGTACATGTGTATATTTTTTGGCCGCTGGCTGGTACAGGGATCCAAACCCTTGACCTTGGTGTTATAACACTGTGCTCTAAACAACTGAGCTAATTGGTTATCCCTGTGTATTAATTGATGATAAAGATAACATGTTTGTAGTAATGATTTGCATTAATGATGCATTTCCCTACTGACTATTTGGGGGGAAATTATGTTTCTATCTCATATTGCAAACAAGCATATAAATGTCAGATTAATTACCTAAATGTAAAAAAATGAAATTATTACTACAAAAAGGAAATTTAATCTTAGATTGAGGAAGACTAACACCATAAAGGAAAAATTGTTTTGACTGGAATATAATTCACTGTGTCAAAATCCACCTTAAAATCAAATATAAACTCAACTTGGGGAAAGTTTGGACAGCACATACGAGGATACTTCAGAAAGTTTGTGGAAAGATTTGTATTATCTTTTAATTCTATTTTTCCACAAAATCTTTGAGTACCCTTGTATATCAAAGTTTTAATAGCCTGTATAAAGAGCAGTTATAAGTCATTAAGAAAAAGACTATCATCTTAGTAGGACAATAAGCAAAGAATACAAATAGGTAGTTCAGAAAAGAAGAAATAGGACGTGGCCAGTAATCATAATAGCTGACATTTAGTTCATGCTTCCTATGGAAAAATGTTCAAATTTACTAGTTGTTAAGGACTGAATGTTTGTGTCCCCCCCATAATTCATATGTTGAAGCCCTAACCCCCAAAGTGATGATATTTGGAAGTGGGGACTTTTGGAGATTGGGTGTTTTCTTTTTTTTTTCGTGACCGGCAATGGATTGCAACCCTCAGTGTCGCGCCCGTACCGGACCGGGATCGCAACCCTCGGTGTTGTGCCTGCACCTCACTCAGCCAGTGAGCGGCCGGTCTGTATGTGGGATCCGAACCCTCGGCGGGAGGGCCGCCGCGCTCCCAAGCGGCGCACTGTAGCAGTGCGCCACTGGGCCGGCCCCGAGATTGGGTGTTTTCTGACACCAATCATTTCTTCAACTCTCGAACACCAACTGGGTATCCAGCAAGCCAATTAATTTCTAACTCTATCTTCCCAGAGTTAGTGTCAGATCCTACAAGTTGAAGGTCTTAGTTCCACAAGACCACCCTTGCTTCAGACACCAGTTGCAAGTCCTGTGAGGCCCCCTGTACTTCCAACCAGACAGCTGTATATAAATCAGGGGTTCAATAATTTGCTAGAATGGCTCACAGAACTCGGGAAAATATTTATGTTTACTGGCTTATTATGAAGAATATAACTCAGGAACAGCCAAATGGTAGAGATGTATAGGGTGAGGTGTGGGGGAGGGGAGCATGGAGCTGCCATGCCCTCTCTGGCTGTGCCGCCCTCCCAGCACCTTGATATGTTCACCAGCCTGGATGCTCATCAAATCTTGCTGTTCAAGGGCCCTCACCAGGAGTCAAATCTGCCAGCACCTTGTCAGACTTTCAGCCTCCAGAACTGTGAGAAGTAAATGTCTGTATTTAAGCCACCCAGTCTGAGGTATTTTGTTATAGCAGCTCAAGCTAACTAAGACACTAGTAATCAGTAGAATGGGACTAAAACAACAAGAGCATTTTTCTCCATCAAATTGGCACAAATCAAAAAATACTCAGAATTTTTTCAGAGGTGGTACATCCTTCTTAGAAGGCAGTTTGGAAAAATATAAAGCTTTAGGCTATCGCGTGTGTTTAACCTAGCGGTTTCACTTCTAAGTGTTTACCCTTAAGAATGTGTTTATTGATGCTGGTGCAGAGCTGTTCATCCCATTAGAAAGTTAAAAATAATCTTAATGACCTATCAGTATGGGAGTTGAAAAATTAAGATATATGTATACAAGAGAATATTAGTTAACATTAATAGATATTTATATTCGTGACTGGAAGTGATATTAGCTATGTTAAAAAGTTAAGTTAGGGCCGAACCTGTGGCTGGCTCAGGAGAGTGCGGCGCTGGGAGCACCAAGGCCATGGGTTCGGATCCTATATAGGGATGGCCGGTGCGCTCACTGGCTGAGCGTGGTGCGGACGACACCAAGCCAAGGGTTATGATCCCTTACCAGTCCCCCCTCCCCCCCCCCAAAAAAAAAAGTTAAGTTAAATCATGAAATACTTTTTCTTCTGGCTAAGGTAGAGTAGCAAGGACAGTACTTACCTTCTTGCCTGAAACAGTTGAAAATGGATAAAGTATATGTAACAATAGTTTTCAAGGCATTGAGCGTCAGGCAAAGAACAGTGATTCTGGGATAATGGAAGATGAATGTTCTGATTCCTACGATTTCCCCAGATTACTACCTGGAAGGAGTTTCCAGGCCACAACACTAGGAGGGGAAACTGAGGCAGACTGGTGCTTTGCTGGCTGAGGAGGCAGAATTGATAGTCCAGAGAGGCTAATGTGGCTAGAGCCCCTAGGGGAGAATACCAGAGAGAGGGGAGCTGCAGAGGGTCCTCTCAGGTGTTCAGCCAAGTGTTGACGAGCATGTGCTTATAAGGAAATGGCCTAGTGCTGGAGACAGCATCACCTGAAAGGCTTAGAAGGAACAATTATTGAAACTCACACAGGGCCAGGAAGAATTTCTAATCACACCAGCTACAGTGGAAAACCCCACCCTTTGTAGAGCATCAGGTAGGTACACAAGAGTTTGCCTGCTTAGCCCTAGACTAAGTTGTTACTCTGATCCTGCCTAATAAAGCTTAAAACCATAATCCAGTATGGTCAGAGTCTTTCAAAGTAACTTAATTACATCCCAAAGCAAAGCTCAAGAACATTTACAGGAATACAAAAGTACATAACATTCAGCAAGGTAAAAGTCACAGTCTGGCATCCAGTCAAAAATTGCTAGGAATTGCAAAGAAGCAGGAAAATATGATTCATGATGAGAAAAATCAGTCAATCGAAGTTGACCAGAAATTACACAGGTGATAAAAGTAGCACACAGCAATATTAAAACAATTGCTATAATTGCATTTCATGTGTTCAGAAGCTAGAGAAAAGACTGACCCTGTGCAGTGGAGACAAGACATAAAAAAGACCCACCTTAAACTAAAGTAAGAATGACAGCAGACTTCTCTTGGAAACGTCATCTGCCAGAAGTCAGTGGAGCATCTCCTGTAAGGTACCAAGAGGAAAAATAACCCAGTAAAAAATTTTATTTTTTAAAATGGTGAAATAAAGACTTTTTTTTTTCCTTTTTGTCTTTTTTCGTGACCGGCAACAGATTGCAACCCTCAGTGTCGCGCCCGTACCGGACTGGGACCGGCCACGGGATCGCAACCCTCGGTGCTGCGCCCACACCTCGCTCAGCCAGTGAGCGGCCGGTCTGTATGTGGGATCCGAACCCTCGGTGGGAGCGCCGTCGCACTCCCAAGCGGTGCACTG
Source organism: Galeopterus variegatus (assembly GCF_000696425.1). Taxonomy (NCBI): domain Eukaryota; kingdom Metazoa; phylum Chordata; class Mammalia; order Dermoptera; family Cynocephalidae; genus Galeopterus; species Galeopterus variegatus. The sequence continues at coordinate 172,189 of NW_007727724.1, read as the reverse complement.
TAGCAGTGCGCCACCGGGCCGGCCCATAAAGACTTTTTTAGACATACAAATTCAGAAATAATTTATGTCCAGCAGCTGACCACTATGAGAAATTTTAAAGAAAGTGTTTCAGGCAGAAGGAAAACAATACCAGATGGAAGTCTGGATCTACACAAAGGATTGAAGAACACTAGAAACGGTGACTATAGTGGTAAATATAAGATACCCCTTCTACTTTTAAATTATTTTAACAGAGACTAATTAGATTGTTCACATCAGAAGTAATATATGTTGGGGTTTATCACATGTAGAAGTAGACTGTGTGAGAACAATAGCATTGAAGGCCAGAAGAGCAGAAGTGGAGTATGCTTGTGGCAGGTAGGATAATGCTGCCACCCCAGCAAGGGGACCAGGCCCTGTAGTGGATTGAATTATGTCCCCCCAAAACTCACTGAAGCTTGAATCATGTCCCCCAAGCTTTATGTATTAGAAACTTAACCCCCACTGTGACTGTTAACAAGGTGGGAAATCCTATTATGGTAATCAAAAGGTGGAGCCTTGAAGAGGTGATTGGATTGTAGGACCCTGCAGTAGTGAATGGATGAAAAATGGTGGTCAGGGGCGTATTTCTGAGGGCTTTAAAAGAAGAGAGTCTGTCTCTGCTCTCTTCCGGCTCTCTCTGCTTCCACTGTCTTGTAATGTGAGACCCCTGGGTCACTGTCACCACCACCAAATGGACTTTGGACTTCCCAGCTTCAGAAACTGTAAGCAAATGAATTTTGTTTTCTTATAAATCACCCAGTTCCATGTATTTTGTTATAAGCAACAGAAATGGACTAATACAGGCCCTAATCCTTGGAACCTGTAAATGGTACCTCATAAGGAAAGGGGTCTTTGCTAGTGTGATTAAGTATCTTATCTTGAGATGGAGAGATTATCCTGGATTATCTGGGTGGGCCCTAAATGCAATCACATGTATTCTTATAAAAAGGCACAGGGGGATTTTACACACACATATAGAGGAAGCCATGTGAAGGTAGAACAGAGATTTGAAGATGCTGGCCTTGAAGATGGTAGTGATTGTAGGCCGAGCAGTGTGAGGAACGATTTTCCCCTCAAGTCTTTGGAGGGAACATGCTGCTGCCAATACCTTGATTTTGGCTCGGTGATACTAATTTTGAACTCTGGACTCCAGAACTGTGAAAGAGTAAATTTCTGTTGCTTTAAGCCACACAGTTTGTGGTAATTTGTTATAGCAGCCACAGAAACTAATATAATACTGTAGTTAGTGAGTTATGCTATATGTAAAATGGTATAATGTCACTAAGGTAGAGTATGATTAAGATATACAGTACAAAAAATAAAGCAACAACAAAAAGCATAACAGAGTTGTAGCTAATAAACCAAAAAGGAGATAAAATGGGATTATAAAAGTAGTCAATCCAGAAGAAACCAGAATTGGTAAAAAGACAAATAAAGATGGGCTAGAATGGAAAGAAATAGTCTGATGGTAGATTTATATCTAGTTATAGCAATAATGACATTACATATAAAAGGCAGAGATTTTTCAGATTGGAAAAGGAAGACCTAGTATATGCTGCCTACAAGGAACACATGTTTAAAATAATGGCACAAATAGGTTAAAAGTAAAAGGAGGGAAAGAAGTCCACCATGCCAAGAGTCGGGTGAAAGCTGGAGTGGTTATGTTACTGTCAGATGCGGCGGATTTCAAAGCAGAGGCCATGGACAGGGATAAGGTGGTCATTTCATAATGATGAAGGGAGCCCGTTCATCAGGTGGGCATAACAATCCTAGGTGTTTATGCACCTGACTGCAGGGCTTCAAAAATACGTGAAGCAAAACATGACAGCACTGAGGTAGAAACAGAGACAAATCCACGGTTGTAATCAGAGATTCCAATAGCCTCTCTCAGTAATTCATAGAACATGTAGGCATAAAGTCTGGATCTTGGAGATTTGAACTCCACTATCCACCAGTGTGACCTGATCAGCATTTACAGAACACTCCATTCAACACCCACAGGAGGCACACTCTTCTCCAGTGCTCATATAGAACATCTGCCAAGATAGCCCAGATGCCAGGCCACAAAACAAGTCTCAAGAGGATTCAAATTATGCCAAGTACGTTCTCTGACCTCAGTATCATTAAATTGGAATCTATTACAGAAACGTAATCCAGAAAAGCCCCAAATGTGTGAAAAACAACACATTTCCACATGGCCTATGGGTTAAAGAAATCAAAAGGGAAATTTGAAAGCATTTTGAATTGATTGAAAATAAAAACAATCATTTTTAAACTTGCAGGATGCTGCCATAGCATTTTAAGGGAAATTTATAGCATTAAATGCCTATTTTAAAGAGGAAAGGTTTCAAATCAATGACCTCAGCTTCCACCCTAGAAAACTTGAAAAAGACAGCAAATGGAGTACAAAGTTATCAGAAGATTGGACATAATAAAGATAAGAGCAGAAGTCAGTAAAATAGAAAACAGAAAAGCATATAGAAAGATAATAAGACCAAAAGCTTATTCTTTGAGGACATCAATAAATCGATAAGACTGATAGGAAAAAAAGAGTGCAGGTCCAAATGACCAGAATCAGGGATGAGGGAGGTGACATCGATGTGCATTCTATAGATATTAAAAAGGTTATATGGGAGCATCACGAACGACTTTATGCCAGTAAGTTTGGCAACTTAGATGGATTGGGTAAGTTCCTTGAAAGACAAACTACTAAAGTTCTCTCAAGAAGAAATAGATAACCTGATTAGCTCTATATCTATTTTATTAAATTTAAATTTAAAAATCGATATTTGATTTAGTTACTAGAGAACTTTTAAATGTGGCAGTAAATGGTATATGCACTTACTTTTTCAACTGAATTTATATGAAGTTTAAATACAGGTAAAGTTTTTCTGATGAAAATGTAGTGTCTGAATTGAGATGTGCTGTAAAAAGGATGATTATATATCTCAGTAATTTCTTCATATTGATTACATATTGAAATAATATTCTGGATGTCTCAGGTTAAATATTAAAATTAATCTTGGCCTGTTTTTGATTTTGCTGTTTCTTCTAGGAAGTGTAAAACTGCAGATGCAGCTTTGCTCTCTTTCTGTTGGCTGCACTGCTGTGAGACACAGTGCGTGCTACTCTGTGTCCAGAGCCCTCCCCTCAGTTCTGTAGTCACACTGTGTTCCACATAGATAAGGTCTGAAACATTGCTAAGTGGTGTGTTTGGTTTCTTTCTTTTATATGTTTGTTGATCATCACCGATGTGGTCCTTTGCTTTCTCTTAGGCTTATGCTGTCTTCTGATTACTGGTAGGAATTATTAGATAAGAGATAAGGGGAAGCAGGGGCTTTGTTTCAGAATAGATTGAGATCGTGAAACAACAATCTGATTTTGTTGTTTCAAGAACAGCACATGCTCCATGTTACTGGGATTTGCTATTCTTGGGATTATTTCAAGAACATCTTTTGTATTACTGGTTTGTGGGACTTCAGAATGCTGTGAAGTCAGTTTCATGTACATGACCCATCAGCTTGTCTCTTGGCTGTGTTTAGCCAGTTGGATCATGACAGCTTGAAAAAGGCTCTCTCAACCATCTTTAAATAGTTTACAAATAGCACACGGACTCCAATTTTTGTGACACTGGGATAGTCTATCTAGCACAGCAGAAACACGGCCTGATCTTGATCACATGGAGTCTATAGTGAAATAAGGTTGTACTGTGGAACAAATTGAAGGCAAGATAAAATTGTTATACTGATTTTCAAGGTTCCAAGAATAATATAGTAAGTAAAAGAGACCTTCTGGCAGAGAGCAGATGGCTATCTGGAATTTAAGTATCTGAAGTAGTGTCTTTTTCAGGTTTTTATAACTAAAACAGAAGGGAGAAATGAGATTTGTCTTGCAAGTACAATTTCTCTCTCTTTTTTTTTTTTTTGTTAATAAACCGTATTTTAGAATATTTTTAGATTTATAGAAAAATTGCAAAGATAGTATGGGGAGGTCCCATGCACCCCACACCCAGTTGCCCCAATTATTAGCATCTTATATTAGTGTGCTACATTTTTCACAATTAATCACTGCTAACTAATGTCCATACTTTATTCGAATTTTAAAAATCTTTATATAATGTCCTTTTTCTGTTCCAGAATCCCATCCAGGATACCGGATACCTCATCGCCCCTCATCGTCATGTCTCCTGAGGCTTCTCTTGGCTGTGACAGTTTCTTTTCTCTTTTTACTTAGAAATTCTCCAGAATTTCAGAAACTTCTGGGCATCGCTATGGAACTGTTTCTGCTGTGCAGTGATGATGCAGAGTCAGATGTCAGGATGGTGGCTGATGAATGCCTCAACAAAGTTATAAAAGTAAGAGCCGTGTAGACGGTGCTCTCCTCAGCGCTGTCCTCATCCTAGTCTAAGAGAAGGAGCTGTCATTCAGCATTCTTCTGTTCCAAGTAGCAGAGTCCCTTAGTATGTCTGCACCTTTTTTGTTTCTGTGTGTGGTCTGGAGGTGCTCTGGGATATGCCGGCATGCTTGCTACTCCTGCTGGATCAGGAAGAGCTGCATTTACCTTCGTGCCTACACAGCGCATAGTGAAGTGCACTGATGGTGGCCACCCACTAGGTGATCTTGGGAAAATGCTACCGTGGGCACCAACTTTTGTTTGGCACAGCTGGCATAGCCCAGAGAAGCCTCGAAGACCTGAGAAAGCAGAAGTCTGGCTTTGGTGTCTCTAGCTTCCCTTCCTGCGTCTCCTCTTCCTGCCCCTCCCACGACCTGGGCCAGGTGGATCTGCTTGCAGGTAAAGATGTGACTTCTAGAATTGGCAGGTTAGCTGGTGTTAGTGTGACATGAATGAGAGAAAGGAGGTCCCAGAAAAGGATAAGAAAGTGAGAAAGTCACAGCCACTTGGGTTGAGGGACAGGTGGGGATGGGGGGTGGGGAGAGAAGGGATACCTGTCCTGCTCTGTTGTTGCTCCCAGTGCAGAGTTTGCACCAAGGTCACCGTCACCATAGCTTTGGTCTACTGTTCCTTTTTCTGTTTTCTGCTGTCGTGGAAGATTAAAGTCCTTCATGTACGAGTTCTTAGTGTATGGCAAAGAATTATAAAATTATAAAAATTATAAAATTATATACTAAAAAATTACAAAAACTCTCCTTGTTTTTATAATTCTGTCCTTCTTCTAGTGTGAGTCCCTAACTCATCCTGGTCACCTTCTTCTCGACTACCCTTGAGTATGTGAATGGGCCTTTTGAATTGGCTGTCTGCAGTTAAATATTGTTCCTACTGCAGGCTGACCAGTGCTGAGGAAGGTTCTCTGACATAGTTTTTGACACTTCCTACAAAGGCTATTTCTGTAATGGTTAAGGATGACGTGTATCTGTTCCCCTTTCTATGGGATCTTTGTTTATTGGAGCTTTCCAGTTTTCTTCTTTCCGTGGTCAGGATGCTCACTTTCTGTTGCCACAGGAGTCTAGCTGCCTCTGTCGGGAGCAGCGGTGGGAGGTGCTCTTTCATCTCTGGAGCGGTCACTTTGTTTTCTGCCTCACCTGCCCTTCGTGCTCATGCCTGCATCTCATCTCCCATGATGAGGTCATGGCCAGTGTCAGTTTCTCCTTGTCTCTGTGCTGGGTGGCCAGTGGTGACATTGGTGTGGATGGCGCCCCCCCAAAAAATGTTTGCACATGGCCTGTTTCCCATTGAGCTTGCTCCTCTTCAGGCTTGTATATCCTTGCTTACTTTTATTATTCCTACTGGCAGGGCCAGCCTGGTTTTTTTCTGATATATCAATTCCTGATCTTTGACTTTCAGTCAGAAAACCTAAAAAGAGGGCTACTATAGTTTACCTTTGTCCATGGCATGTGGGTATTAAGGGCAGAGAGAACGGTATGACCCAAAACTGCTCTTACGTTGGCCATTTTACATGTAGATATCGTTCCATCTTTAGCCTGTCTTCTTCAAAGGCCTGTTTTCCACAACTGCTGGATACAGTGGCTTGATGTGTGTTTGGGGGCTGTAGTCTGTGGGTTCTTGGTTGTAGCTTTAGGTCCTGGGCTTTCTTCCTGGCTCTCTCCCTCCTACTTTCCCAATTCCTCTCCTGTGCTGTGTCTCCATTCTCTGGGTTCAGAGAGCCTGGCTTCTCAGGTCAAGCCCCTGAACATAAGATGAAGTCAGTCCCCCGCAGTCTATCCCTTCTGCTTGAAGCTGGGTGCAGTGAAGTTTGGCTGCTCTTGGATTTCTGCGTCAGGTTCAGCAGGCTGGGAGTGGGGTTGGGATCTGACTAGATTTGCCCTCACCATGGCAGAGGGAGGGCAGAATGTCGGGGGTCCCAGGCCAGGTGGAAGGGATGGGTAAGGACATAGGAATGGTCACCTACCAGTCAGGTCCTGGACTTTTGTCTTCTCATGAGTATTGCAATATGTGTATGATGAGGACTCGAGAATGGGACACATTTTGCTTATCTCATCATTTACATAGAAAAATGCACTGGGGATCTGATCTAGCCTGGCAGCTTGCTGCTCCCTCAGGTGAGGTACAGTCTCAGGGGTGAATCATGCTTTCACAGGAACAACCAGGTATGTGGTATGAAGTCTGAGCTCTGCGAGGTGCTGGCAGATCATCATGGCATTCAGGAGGCTGAGGTGATTTCTATCTGGGGAGGCAGGGATGACTTCCTGGAGGCGGTAGCCAGTAGGTGAGAGAGTAGGTTGGAGACCTTCTTAACCACGGCAGCATCCTGCCTCGAGAGGGCACCGGAACCCGTGGAGGTTCAGAGGGAAGGGTGGACCCGTCGTCTGCTGCTGGGGAATGGAGCACCTTGAGGGTCAGTTCAAGAGATTTGTACTTTATTTGGAAGAGAATGAGGAGCTCTTGAAGATTTTTGACATGGTCAGGGAGTGCTTTATTTAGGAAGAGTGACCTGGTGAGGACTTGTAGGTGACTTGGAGTGGAGAAAGACCCAAGGTAGAGAGAATCCCGGTGGGAGCCTGAGCTGCCCAGTAAGGTAGAGAGGGGTCTTGAGCTAGGATGGTAACGGGACCGTGAGAGAGGAGGCAGTGGTGGGCGGTGGGGCTGCATTTCACAGCTGAACGTGTGTCTGTGTGGGAGCGGGTGCAGGAGGGGGAGGAGGCGGATGGTGTGCCCCCATCACCTGGGGACCTGCCGACTGTGGGAGCTGGTTCCCTGCTCTTAAGTGGGGCTGAGTTTTAGTTCTCTCTTGTTGGAAAATTAGTTTGATATTAGTTTACAAAACATTTATGAAGTTACATCCAACTTTGATATGGCTTTTTTTTTTTAAATTGAAAAGCAATGTTTTAATATGTTTGTCCGGTTTGGTTTGCTCCTTTAAGGACTTTCAGTACAAACTGCAGCAACAGAATCAGGATTTAAAAACTTCTGAGACATTATTATACTTCAGAATCTCCCCAAAGGTGACTCTGGTTTTGATTTTCAAGCTCGCTGACCCATTAGGTGTACCCACATGAGTTTTAGTAAGACCAGCTTGGTCAGCAGGCATAACGTGCTCACGTCACAATGAAAGCAGGAGACCTTTTGACTGCGGCATGATTACATTTCCTTTTCTTCCTGGTGGGCAAGCATCTGCAATACCATTTTAGAAGAGGAGGTTCCCCTGGGCGAGAGGAAGGCACCAAAATCGTCCCTTTCTTCCACCTGAGAAGCCCTTCTATAATGCACACTTTGTGCCATTAGCCATGTTACTGGGTTGAGCATTATTTTGGCCTGGCTTGCGAGTGAGCAGTGGGGGAAGAAAGGGTGCTGTGAGGATCACAAGGCTCCAGCTGGCAGTGGTTCTGGGCCACTGGGGCCGTGGGGCTGGGAGCATCCGTGCCCGCGATGTGGGAGGAGCTGGCAGAAAGGATGCGGCAAGAGGCCTTTCTGGCCAGTGTGAGGGGCTCTGACCTTACAGGTGCACCCACAGACCCCAGGCCCTACAGACTTTCCCGGGCATTGCCCGAGCGTGCGTCATCCAACAGAATGTACAGCTGGTGAAGACCAAGGTTTATTCTAAGAGCTTTAACATTAATTTGAATCATCTGCCATTTTAATTTTGATATTATGTGGTATTTGATAATAATGAAAGTTAAATTCTTTTTCCTTTCATTTTTTAAATTTAAGTGAAAGACCTATACCTATATTCAGTAACTTCCTGCATTATTTTTTTCTCTCTTAATGAATAAGTTCTTAATTAAGTTGCTATTGTATTTTACTTTGCCTAAAAATTGAAATCTTAGTTGCCTTTTAGCTTCTTTAGAACTGCTAATGAAATGTGTCTTCCATAAACAGATCTCTTCTATTTTGTCGTAGGCTTTGATGGATTCTAGTCTTCCGAGATTACAGTTAGAACTCTATAAGGAGATTAAAAAGGTAGGCCTTTATTTTCTATTATTGAAAAAATGGTGCTGTTTCACTGTATTGAACAGTATTTGTTAAATTTTATCTTTTATTTAATGAGTAGAAACTTAGAAGGCAATTCTCTTTGGTAAAGTAGACTTTATATTTTTGATTTTCTTCAAAGGGTTATTCATTTTTATTAGATGATATGGGAATTAAAAATGGTAACTTTATTTTTTGTATCTTGATAATTGAAGCCCAGTAGACATTAAAATTCTGAAGTAGTTGGGCTGAGCCCGTGGCGCACTTGGGAGAGTGCAGCGCTGGGAGTGCAGCGACGTTCCCGCGGCGGGTTCGGATCCTATATAGGGATGGCCGGTACGCTCACTGGCTGAGTGCGGTGCGGCCGGTCTCAAAAAGGACAAAAAAAAAAAAAAAAAAA